>NC_092170.1:36919994-36959994 GCF_045791955.1 Oncorhynchus clarkii lewisi
CCCCTTTGTTCAGGGACACATTATTCCATTTCTGTTAGTTACATGTCTGTGGAACATGTTCAATTTATGTCTGTTGTTGAATCTTGTTATGTTCATACAAATATTTACCCATATTACATTTGCTGAAAATAAATGCAGTTGACATTGAGAGGACTTTTTTACAATATATATATATATACAGTTGAAGTCGTGAGTTTAAATACACCTTAGCCAAATACATTTTAACTCCGTTTTTCACAATTCCTTACATTTAATCCTAGTAAAACTTCCCTGTCATTAGGTCAGTTAGGATCACCACTTTCTTTTAAGAATGTGAAATGCCAGAATAATAGAGATAATTATTTATTTCAGATTTAATTTCTTCCATCACATTCCCAGTGGGTCAGAAGTTTACATACACTCAAGTACTATTTGGTAGCATTGCCTTTAAATTGATTAACTTGGGTCAAACATTTCAGGTAGCCTTCCTCAAGCTTCCCACAATAAGTTGGGTGCATTTTGGCCCATTCCTCCTGACAGAGCTGGTGTAACTGAGTCAGGTTTGTAGGCCTCCTTGCTCGCACACACTTTTTCAGTTTTGCTCACAAATTTTCTACAAGATTGATGTCAGGGATTTGTGTTGGCCACTCCAATACCTTGACTTCGTTTTCCTTAAGCCGTTTTGCCACAACTTTGGAAGTATGCTTGGGGTCATTGTCCATTTGGAAGACCCATTTTCGACAAAGCTTTAACTTCCTGACTGATGTCTTGAGATGTTGCTTCAATATATCCACGTAATTTTCCTACCTCATGATGCCATCTATTTTGTGAAGTGCAACAGTCCCTCCTGCAGCAAATTATCCCCACAACATGGTGCTGCCACCCCCGTGCTTCACGGTTGGGATGGTGTTCTTCGGCTTGCAAGCCTCCCCTTTCTCCTCCAAACATAACGATGGTCATTATGGCCAAACAGTTGTATTTTTGTTTCATCAGACCAGAGGACATTTCTCTAAAAAGTATGATCTTTGTCCCCATGTGCAGTTGCAAACCGTTTTCTGGCTTTTTATGGTAGTTTTGGAGCAGTGGCTTCTTCCTTGCTGGGCGGCCTTTCAGGTTATGTTGATATAGGACTCGTTTTACTGTGGATATAGATACTTTTGTACCTGTTTCCGGCAACATTCACAAGGTTCTCTGCTGTTGTTCTGGGATTGATTTGCACTTTTCGCACCAAAGTACGTTCATCTCTAGAAGACAGAACGCGTCTCCTTCCTGAGCAGTATGATTGCTGCGTGGTACCATTGTGTTTATACTTGTTCACCTGTACAAGCAATAGTGCACGTGGTACCTTCAGGCGTTTGGAAATTGCTCCCAATGATGAACCAGACGTGTGGATGTCTTGGCTGATTTCTTTTGATTTTCCCATGATGTCAAGCAAAGAGGCACTGAGTTCGAAGGGAGGCCTTGATGTATGTCCCCAGGTAGACCTCCAATTGACTCAAACGATGTCAATTAGCCCATCAGAAGCTTCTAAAAACATGACATAATTTTTGGGAATTTTCCAAGCTGTTTAAAGGCACAGTCAACTTAGTGTATGTAATCTTCTGACCCACTGGAATTGTGATACAGTGAATTATAAGTGAAATAATCAGTCTGTAAACAATGACTTGTGTCATGCACAAAGTAGATGTCCTAACCGACTTGCCAAAACTATAGTTTGTTATCAAGACATTTGCGGAGTGGTTGAAAAACTAGTTTTAATGACTTCAACCTAAGTGTATGTAAACTTCCGACTTCAACTGTATATGTATATATGCTAACAGACACACACACCAATCCCTAGACCACACCACTAGCTTGTTATCCAAACAGTCACATTGCTTTTTTCTGTCCTTCCTCATTTTCTTGCAGAAACCCTAGAGAAGACAGAGAAAATAGGGCTGAGTTATTACCACTTACACAAGGGATCCATTCACTTCTGGATGCATAGTGGAACGCAGAGTGGAGAACAAAGTGGAAAGCACTGCATAGAGCAGAGTGGAGAGCAGAGTGGAGAACACAGTGGAAAGCAGAGTGGAGAGCAGAATGGAGAGCAGAGTGGAGAACAGAGTTGAGAGCAGAGTGGAGAGCACAGCAAAGAACACAGTGGAGAGCACAGCGGAGAGCAGAGTTGAGAGCACAGCGTAATGCTGGGTGGAGATCAGAGTGGAGAGCACAGTGGAGAGCACAGCAAAGAACACAGTGGAGAGCACAGCGGAAAGCCGAGTTGAGAGCACAGCGGAAAGCAGAGTTGAGAGCAGAGTGGAGAGCAGAGTGGAGAGCACAGCAAAGAACACAGTGGAGAGCACAGCGTAGAGCAGAGTTGAGATCACAGCGGAGAGCACAGCAAAGAACACAGTGGAGAGCACAGCGTAGAGCAGAGAGCACAGCGGAATTCAGAGGGGAGAGCAGAGTGGAGAGCACAGTGGAGAGCAGAGTGGAGATCACAGCTGAGAGCAGAGTTGAGAGCAGAGTGGAGAGCAGAGTGGAGAGCAGAGTTCAGTGCACAGTGGAGAGCAGAGTGGAGAGCAGAGTGGAGAGCAGAGTGGAGAGCAGAGTGGAGAGCAGAGTGGAGAGAAGAGAGGAGAGCACAGCAAAGAACACAGTGGAGAGCACAGCGGAGAGCAGATTAGAGAGCAGAGTGGAGAGCAGAGTGGAGAGCAGAGTTCAGAGCAGAGTGGAGAGCAGAGTGGAGAGCAGAGTGGAGAGAAGAGAGGAGAGCAGAGTGGAGAGCAGAGTGGAGAGCAGAGTGGAGAGCAGAGTGGAGAGAAGAGAGGAGAGAAGAGTGGAGAGCAGAGTGGAGAGCAGAGTGGAGAGAAGAGAGGAGGGCAGAGTGGAGAGCAAAGGGACGTGAGAGGAGTAGAGGAGACAGGATGACAACTTTTTCTAAATCTCACCACACAGACACACATACATGTACACAAGAATCCTCTCAACTGATCGCAATAAACCTCCTTGGCTCCCATTCCCCTCCTTTCTCCTCCCACTGACCCAGTCACACACACACATGCAAACACACACTTTGAAGTGGCTGATGATTGATGGGGGGCACTATGGTGGCCTGTCAAAACCTGACCTCTTCAATCACACTGTATATACCCCACTCACCTAGCAACCTCCTGTTCACTCAGGTTAACACACTCACACACTTGCCCGTGCGTTCAAACACACACCTCAATAGACAGATTGGTCTCAGTTGGTTGCCAGGGTAATATGGGTCACTGCCTGTTCAGCCAACTTTTCACACATCTGAGTGTCAGAAACAAAAAACAAGAACACAATGGAATAAAAGGCATTAAGGTTGGTGGTGAGGGTGAGGGAGTTGGTGAGGGTGATGGAGTTGGTGAGAGTGAGGGAGTTGGTGAGGGTGAGGGAGTTGGTGAAGGTGAGGGAGTTGGTGAGGGTGAGGGTGTTGTTGAGGGTGAGGGTGTTGGTGAGGGTGAGGGAGTTGGTGAGGGTGAGGGTGTTGTTGAGGGTGAGGGTGTTGTTGAGGGTGAGGGAGTTGGTGAGAGTGAGGGTGTTGTTGAGGGTGAGGGAGTTGGTGAAGGTGAGGGAGTTGGTGAGGGTGAGGGTGTTGTTGAGGGTGAGGGTGTTGTTGAGGGTGAGGGAGTTGGTGAGAGTGAGGGTGTTGTTGAGGGTGAGGGAGTTGGTGAGGGTGAGGGAGTTGGTGAGAGTGAGGGAGTTGGTGAGAGTGAGGGTGTTGTTGAGGGTGAGGTTGGTGGTGAGGGTGAGGGAGTTGGTGAAGGTGAGGGAGTTGGTGAGAGTGAGGGTGTTGTTGAGGGTGAGGGAGTTGGTGAGGGTGAGGGAGTTGGTGAGAGTGAGGGAGTTGGTGAGAGTGAGGCTGTTGTTGAGGGTGAGGGAGTTGGTGAAGGTGAGGGAGTTGGTGAGGGTGAGGGTGTTGTTGAGGGTGAGGGTGTTGTTGAGGGTGAGGGAGTTGGTGAGAGTGAGGGTGTTGTTAAGGGTGAGGTTGGTGGTGAGGGTGAGGGAGTTGTTGAAGGTGAGGGAGTTGGTGAGGGTGAGGGTGTTGTTGAGGGTGAGGGAGTTAGTGAGAGTGAGGTTGTTGTTGAGGGGGGGGGAGTTGGTGAGGGTGAGGGAGTTGATGAGGGTGAGGGAGTTGGTGAGGGTGAGGTTGGTGGTGAGGGTGAGGTTGGTGGTGAGGGTGGGGAGTTGTTGAGGGTGAGGGAGTTGGTGAGGGCGAGGTTCATGGTGAGGGTGAGGTTGGTGGTGAGGGTGAGGGAGTTGGTGAGGGTGCGGTTGGTGGTGAGGTTGAGGTTGGTGGTGAGGGTGAGGGAGTTGTTGAGGGTGAGGGAGTTGGTGAGGTTGGTGGTGAGGTTGGTGGTGAGGGTGAGGGAGTTGTTGAGGGTGAGGGAGATGGTGAGGGTGAGGTTGGTGGTGAGGGTGAGGGAGTTTATGAGGGTGAGGTTGGTGGTGAGGGTGAGGGAGTTGATGAGGGTGAGGTTGGTGGTGAGGGTGAGGTTGGTGGTGAGGGTGAGAGAGTTGGTAAGGGTGATGGAGAGGGTGAGGGTGGTGGAGAGGGTGAGGGTGATGGTGAGGATGGTGGAGAGGTTGAGGATCGTGGAGAGGGTGATGATGAGGATTGTGATGAGGGTGGAGAGTTGGTGAGGGTGAGGATTGTGGAGAGGGTGAGGGAGGTGGTGAGGGTGATGGAGGGGGTGAGGATGGTGGTGACGGTGATGATGGGGATGGTGGTGAGGGTGGTGGTGAGGGTGAAGATGAGAATGGTGGTGAGGGTGGAGGTAAGAGTGAGGGTGGTGAGGAGGGTGGCGTGAGGGTAAGGGTGTGGCTGTTGTTGATAATGGTGGAGAGGGTGAGGGAGTTGGTGAGAGTGAGGGTGTTGTTGAGGGTGAGGGAGTTGGTGAGAGTGAGGTTGTTGTTGAGGGGGGGAGTTGGTGAGGGTGAGGGAGTTAGTGAGGGTTGTAGTGGTGAGGGTGAGGGTTGTAGTGGGAGTGGTGTTTAGGTTGAGGGTGAGGGTTAGGTTGGTGGTGAGGGTGAGGGTTGTGTTGGGGGTGGTGTTTAGGGTGAGTGTGAGGTTTGTAGTGGGGGTGGTGTTTAGGGTGAGCGTGAGGGTTAGGTTGGTGGTGAGGGTGAGGTTGGTGGTGAGGGTGAGGGTGGTGTTTAGGTTGAGGGTGAGGTTGGTGGTGAGGGTTAGGTTGGTGGTGAGGGTTGTGGTGATGGTGGTGTTTAGAGTGATGGTGGTGTTTAAGGTGAGGGTTGTGGTGAGGGTGGTGTTTAGGGTGAGGGTGAGGGTTAGGTTGGTGGTGAGGGTTGTGGTGAGGGTGGTGTTTAGGGTGAGGGTGGTGTTTAGGGTGAGGGTGAGGTTGAGGTTGGTGGTGAGGGTTAGGTTGGTGGTGAGGGTTGTACTGAGGGTCGTGTTTAGGTTGGTGGTGAGGGTGATTGCTTTTGTGTAAGCAGAGTCACGTTTTTCTGATTGTTACACATACATGAGTGTGTATTTGTTTGTTGAATATGATATACTTTCTGTGTTTGTTTATTTGTCTCTGTCAATGTGTATGTTCTCTTCGAATTAGGGTTAGGGTTCAGGGGTTAGGGGTTAGGTTTAGTGTTAGGATTAGGGTTAGTTTTAGGGTTCAGGGGTTAGGTTTAGGGATAAGGTTTAGGGTTAGGTTTAGGTTTCAGGGGTTAGGGGTTAGGGGTTAGGGTTAGGGTTAGGTTTAGGGTGTGTGTGTGTGTGTGTGTGTGTGTGTGTGTGTGTGTGTGTGTGTGTGCATGCATATGCAATGCATATCCTCTATGCAATGCCTATCCTCTATGAGAAGTAGATTAGTCATATACATAGACATGTATGGAAACAATGCTTACAAAATGGGTGGAATTTGCTTAGAGAGAAACCTCTTAAAGGGATATTTCTTAAAGGGAAACCTCTTAAAGGGAAACCTCTTAAAGGGAAACCTCTTAAAGGGAAACCTCTTAAAGGGATATTTCTTAAAGGGAAACCTCTTAAAGGGAAATCTCTTAAAGGGAAACCTCTTAAAGGGAAACCTCTTAAAGGGAAACCTCTTAAAGGGATATTTCTTAAAGGGAAACCTCTTAAAGGGAAACCTCTTAAAGGGAAACCTCTTAAAGGGAAACCTCTTAAAGGGAAATCTCTTAAAGGGAAACCTCTTAAAGGGAAACCTCTTAAAGGGAAACGTCTTAATGGGAAACCTCTTAAAGGAAACCTCTTAAAGGAAATCTCTTAAAGGGAAACCTCTTAAAGGGAAACCTCTTAAAGGGAAACTTCTTAATGGGAAACCTCTTAAAGGAAACCTCTTAAAGGGATATTTCTTAAAGGGAAACCTCTTAAAGGGAAATCTCTTAAAGGGAAACCTCTTAAAGGGAAACCTCTTAAAGGGAAACTTCTTAATGGGAAATCTCTTAAAGGAAACCTCTTAAAGGGATATTTCTTAAAGAGAAACCTCTTAAAGGGAAACCTCTTAAAAGGAAACCTCTTAAAGCAGAAAAGTGATTTGGTTTTGCAATTCACATTGCATTCTCTTGGCCTGGGTTCCTTCTCTTTTTCCTCTCTTTGTTTCATGTTTTTCTATTGGTGTGTGTTTTTTTATTAATTTGAGCAGTCTGTCCATGTGAACGTGGTCATTGAGTCCTATGAGAATGAATGTATGCATCTGTAACTGTTGTTTATGCACACAGGATCTTCCACTGTTAGTTACCTAAGAGATACGGTGTAATGTGATGAGGAGAACAACCGCAGAAATCTGTGAGTCAGATTCCACTAATGAGCTGGAATGCCCTTCAACCCTCTCTATGTTGTCGTATTCTACGTCCCCTGAGGTAGAGCCATACCCAACCATGTGTTTCGCCTCGGAAATATATGAGAGAGATAATGATGGGACACTGACACTGTATGTGTGTGTACGTGTGTGTGTCTGTGAATCTAACTGTCTGTTTTATCTGTGGCAGTGATCGTGTCTGTGAGTGTAATCCGGTGTGGATTGTGATAGGAACATTATCTATCCCCTTAGACACGCTCCCAACATATTCCTCCTTTGGAACGCTGCTGCTCTGCCGTCACGGTAACAAACATCGGGAATTCACTTCGACACACAAGAACACCGGGCAGGATTTATGAAAAGGAGATTGGTATATATATATATATATATATATATATATATTTTTTTTTTACATAACACACACACATACACACACATGCACAAACACACACTCAGAATACCAGGATTTTGGAAATAGAGATCACATTCAAATTCTCTCTTAAATGAGAGACACAAGGGGAGACAAAGGTGTACATGTGTTTTTAATCTAGCAGAAAGGATCCCACAGTATTTCAATTTCCAACCCAGGCCTTGGATAAGGCCTTACACATTACTGCTTTGATAGCGATGGATCTTTCTCCCCAACCCATGAATTTAGTCAGCAATTGAGTGCCCAGACCATCAAAAAGAAACCGGTCCTCCCCTGAAAGGCTTGAGAGATGATTACAGAAATAAAACAATAAAGATGCATCATTCACTCATCTGTTAGACTTCAGGAAGAGAGATAGATGAGAGAGAAGAGAGAGGGATAACCTTAGAGTAATAGAAATATGATGAGGGGACAAGTTTAAGCCTGAAACTCATTGCTCTAAGAAACACAGACTCTCACAAAGTCACATGGACACACTTTTTAGAAGAGCGCAAAATAAAATGTTGGTAGCGATCAGCGTTATGCAGCTCAGTAGAAACAAAATAGCAACCCATAAATAGTCATGATGTTTAATTTAAAAGTGGAGTAGCTTGGGAGGGGAGAGGAGATGAGAAGGAGATGGGAAGAGAGGAGAGGGGAGGAGATAGGAAGAGAAGAGAGGAGAGGGGAGGAGAAGGGAAGGGAAGAGAAGAGTAGAGAGGAGAGGGGAGGGGAGGGGAGGAGATAGGAAGAGAAGAGAGGAGAGGGGAGGAGAAGGGAAGGGAAGAGAAGAGTAGAGAGGAGAGGGGAGGGGAGGAGATGGGAAGAGAAGAGAGGAGAGGGGAGGAGAAGAGAGGAGATGGGAGGAGAGGGGAGATGGGAAGAGAAGAGAGGGAAGGGGAGGAGATGGGAAGAGATGAGAGGAGATGGGAAGAGAGGAGAGGAGATGGGAGGAGAGGAGAGGAGAAGAGAGGAGAGGAGAGGGGAGTGAAGAGGATAGGAGAGGAGAGGAGAGGAGAGGAGAGGAGAGGAGAGAGGGAACGGGAGAGGAGATGAGATGAGAAGAGAGGAGATGGGGGGGAGATGGGAAGAGAAGAGAGGAGGGGAGAGGAGAGGAGATGAGAAGAGAGGAGAGGGGAGGAGATGGGAAGAGAAGAGAGGAGAAGAGAGGACATGTGAAGAGAAGAGAGAAGATTGGAGGAGAGGAGAGGAGAGGAGAGGAGAGGATAAGGGAAGAGAAGAGAGGAGAGAAGAAAAAGAGAGGAGAGGATAAGGGAAGAGAAGAGAAGAGAAGAGAAGAGAAGAGAAGAGAAGAGATGTGTGTGGAGGGCAGTGGCAGATATGGGTGTGTGTGTGTGCTGCACTGGCGGTTGGTGCTGTTCACAATTAGGGAGCACGAATTTAAAGCCTGGACTTGTTTCTTTTCTAGAATATTGGATGACTAAACAGTAAAGCTGTAAGAGTTCATTTATCTCCTGCACTGTTAATTAAATGAGGTGCTTTGTAACACTTGAAGGAGACTAAACCTTAACGTTGATGGAGTATTGAAACACATCATCCTGAGATGTTTATTTTTGTGATCAAATGTTTCTTATTTAGTAATAATAATTGTCAGCAAAAATGAATACGGTGATTCAACATGAAGTTACACTCCCCCTCCCCCCATCCCATCCTACCCCAGGCCCTAAGGGAGGGGTGTCAGACTCATTTCATGGAGGGCCTAGTGTCTGCAGGGTTTTGTTTTTTCCTTTCAATTAAGACCTAGACAACCAGTTGAGGGGAGTTCTTCACTAATTAGTGACCTTAATTAATCAATCAAGTACAAGGAAGGAACGAAAACCTGCGACACTAGGCCCTCCATGGAATGAGTTTGACAAGTGACCAACTCATTCCATGGAGGGCCTATTGTCGCAGGTTTTCGTTCCTTCCTTGTACTTGATTGAGGGATCAAATTAAATAAGCATACATGTTTCAAAATAAAAAATAAAACTACAAAAATTACAAAAATCTAGGCAGCACATCACAACGTGTTTCTGCAGCAAGAAGCCATTGGTTCAAAGTGTCTTCTTTAGCTCCATGAATGCGAGCGTTAGACAGCTCCATATATAGTGCCTTGCGAAAGTATTCGGCCCCCTTGAACTTTGCGACCTTTTGCCACATTTTAGGCTTCAAACATAAAGATATAAAACTGTATTTTTTTGTGAAGAATCAACAACAAGTGGGACACAATCATGAAGTGGAACGACATTTATTGGATATTTCAAACTTTTTTAACAAATCAAAAACTGAAAAATTGGGCGTGCAAAATTATTCAGCCCCCTTAAGTTAATACTTTGTAGCGCCACCTTTTGCTGCGATTACAGCTGTAAGTCGCTTGGGGTATGTCTCTATCAGTTTTGCACATCGAAAGACTGAAATGTTTTCCCATTCCTCCTTGCAAAACAGCTCGAGCTCAGTGAGGTTGGATGGAGAGCATTTGTGAACAGCAGTTTTCAGTTCTTTTCACAGATTCTCGATTGGATTCAGGTCTGGACTTTGACTTGGCCATTCTAACACCTGGATATGTTTATTTTTGAACCATTCCATTGTAGATTTTGCTTTATGTTTTGGATCATTGTCTTGTTGGAAGACAAATCTCCGTCCCAGTCTCAGGTCTTTTGCAGACTCCATCAGGTTTTCTTCCAGAATGGTCCTGTATTTGGCTCCATCCATCTTCCCATCAATTTTAACCATCTTCCCTGTCCCTGCTGAAGAAAAGCAGGCCCAAACCATGATGCTGCCACCACCATGTTTGACAGTGGGGATGGTGTGTTCAGCTGTGTTGCTTTTACGCCAAACATAATGTTTTGCATTGTTGCCAAAAAGTTCAATTTTGGTTTCATCTGATCAGAGCACCTTCTTCCACATGTTTGGTGTGTCTCCCAGGTGGCTTGTGGCAAACTTTAAACAACACTTTTTATGGATATCTGTAAGAAATGGCTTTCTTCTTGCCACTCTTCCATAAAGGCCAGATTTGTGCAATAGACAACTGATTGTTGTCCTATGGACAGAGTCTCCCACCTCAGCTGTAGATCTCTGCAGTTCATCCAGAGTGATCATGGGCCTCTTGGCTGCATCTCTGATCAGTCTTCTCCTTGTATGAGCTGAAAGTTTAGAGGGATGGCCAGGTCTTGGTAGATTTGCAGTGGTCGGATACTCCTTCCATTTCAATATTATCGCTTGCACAGTGCTCCTTGGGATGTTTAAAGCTTGGGAAATCTTTTTGTATCCAAATCCGGCAGTTTCACAACAGTATCTCGGACCTGCCTGGTGTGTTCCTTGTTCTTCATGATGCTCTCTGCGCTTTTAACGGACCTCTGAGACTATCACAGTGCAGGTGCATTTATACGGAGACTTGATTACACACAGGTGGATTGTATTTATCATCATTACTCATTTAGGTCAACATTGGATCATTCAGAGATCCTCACTGAACTTCTGGAGAGAGTTTGCTGCACTGAAAGTAAAGGGGCTGAATAATTTTGCAGTCCCAATTTTTCAGTTTTTGATTTGTTAAAAAAGTTTGAAATATCCAATAAATGTCGTTCCACTTCATGATTGTGTCCCACTTGTTGTTGATTCTTCACAAAAAAATACAGTTTTATATCTTTATGTTTGAAGCCTGAAATGTGGCAAAAGGTCGCAAAGTTCAAGGGGGCCGAATACTTTCGCAAGGCACTGTAAATTATATCCAAAAAAGGGAGTATCTGTTGATGAATAGAGAGTGAGAGTGTATGCTTCCATGGTACTGCAATAAAATATTTTCCAGTCATTATGCCAGCAAGAAGAATGCGCTTCTGACAGAGAGATACATGAAGTAGAGAGAAATCATTTAAAAGTTAACAAAAGGAGATGCAGTAATATTGATTGACAACAGATGGGACAAGTTCAAAGCTACTTCATCCCAGAATATAGACACCAGAGGGCATTCCCAAACCATACGTAAGAAGGTACCAGGTTTATTTAAATGACACAACGTACTTGAAGCATCAATCAAAATGTTCACATCAAACAGTTCCTGAGGAGTTAGATAAGTCCTGTGTCCAGTATTATAATGGATCTGTTGGTTATCAGCATTCTGAGAAGATATCATCCTGACACATTTTGAAACATAAAATGGTGTGTTAATCAAGTGTTGAGCAACACCTTGCCAAGAACAGGGAGCACTAACGGAAAGAGAGCACGAACGGACAGGGAGCACCAACGGACAGGGAGCAGGGAGCACTAACGGGCAGGGAGCACCAACGGACAGGGAGCACTAACGGACAGGGAGCACTAACGGACAGGGAGAACTAACGGACAGGGAGCACCAACGGGCAGGGAGCACCAACGGACAGGGAGCACTAACGGACAGGGAGCACTAATGGACAGGGAGCACTAACGGACAGGGAGCAGGGAGCACTAATGGACAGGGATCAGGGAGCACTAATGGACAGGGAGCACTAACGGACAGGGAGCACTAACGGAGAGGGAGCACGAACGGACAGGGAGCACTAACGGACAGGGAGCACTAACGGACAGGGAGCACTAACGGACAGGGAGAACTAACGGACAGGGAGCACTAACGGACAGGGAGCAGGGAGCACTAACGGACAGGGAGCACTAACGGACAGGGAGCACTAACGGACAGGGAGCAGGGAGCACTAACGGACAGGGAGCACTAATGGACAGGGAGCACCAACGGACAGGGTGCACTAACGGACAGGGAGCACTAACGGACAGGGAGCAGGGAGCACTAACGGACAGGGAGCACCAACGGACAGGGAGCACTAACGGACAGGGAGCAGGGAGCACTAACGGACAGGGAGCACTAACGGACAGGGAGCACTAACGGACGGGAACCACGAACGGACAGGGAGCACTAACGGACAGGGAGCAGGGAGCACTAACGGACAGGGAGCACTAACGGACAGGGAGCACTAACGGACAGGAAGCAGGGAGCACTAACGGACAGGGAGCACTAACGGATAGGGAGCACTAACGGACAGGGAGCACTACCAGACAGGAAGCATTGACGGACAGGAAGCACTAACGGACAGGGAGCACTAACGGACAGGAAGCACTAACGGACAGGAACCATTGACGGACAGGAAGCACTAATGGACAGGGAGCACTAACAGACAGGGAGCACTAATGGATAGGGAGCACTAACGGACAGGGAGCACTAACGGACAGGAAGCATTGACGGACAGGAAGCACTGACGGACAGGGAGCACTAACGGACAGGAAGCACTAACGGACAGGGAGCACTAACGGACAGGGAGCACTAACGGACAGGGAGCAGGGAGCACTAACGGACAGGAAGCAATAATGGACAGGGAGCAGGGAGCACTAACGGACAGGGAGCAGGGAGCACTAACGGACAGGGAGCAGGGAGCACTAACGGACAGGGAGCACTAACGGACAGGAAGCACTAACGGACAGGGAGCAGGGAGCACTAACGGACAGGCAGCACTAACGGACAAGGAGCACCAACGGACAGGGAGTACTAACGGACAGGAAGCACTAATGGACAGGGAGTACTAACGGACAGGGTGCACTAACCGACAGGGAGCAGGGAGCACTAACTGACAGGGAGCACTAACCGACAGGGAGCAGGGAGCACTAACGGACAGGGAGCACTAACGGACAGGGAGCACCAACGAACAGGGTGCACTAACGGACAGGGAGCACTAACGGACAGGGAGCACTAACCGACAGGGAGCAGGGAGCACTAACGGACAGGGAGCACTAACGGACAGGGAGCACTAACCGACAGGGAGCACTAACCGACAGGGAGCAGGGAGCACTAACGGACAAGGAGCACTAACGGACAGGGAGTACTAACGGACAGGGAGCACGAACGGACAAGGAGCACTAACGGACAGGGAGCACGAACGGACAAGGAGCACTAACGGACAGGGAGCACAAACGGACAGGGAGCACCAACGGACAGGGAGCAGGGAGCACTAACGGACAGGGAGCACTAACGGACAAGGAGCATTAACGGACAGGGAGCACGAACGGACAGGGAGCACCAACGGAAAATATTGAAAACACTATTTTGCTGTTTCGAGTCCTGTCCAGTGCAGAATAAGTTTATCTTTCGGTGTCGTCTCTCAAAAGCTTCTTAACACCATTATGATGTGTTGAGACCTGTCTAGTGAAGAATTAGATCCCGTTGTCTGGTGTCTAGATGTTTAACATTGTTCAATGTATTTGATCATGTGACATTTTATACCGTCGTGGAAGGAACTGTCAAGCTCAGTGTTCAAACCACCAGCACCGAACTGGGGGTTGAACAGCAAAAGCATTGACTCGGCACCTGTCACTTCTGCAGACGATCGTCTACTTCTTCGATGAGGTTTAACGGGTGTTGGCATCCAATAGATGTACATTACTGCCACCTCCTAGACTGGAGTATAACTCACTTACACTTTGCTTGAAAAAATAAACAAGAATAAAAAATAAATAAATAAATATCATCTTACCCTACACTCACTAAAAACTAACCACCATACTCCACTATTGAATTATATTTAGTCCTACCTGAAAAGATGGGACACCACCACTTATTAACACATCCTGTAATACTTCTGAAGTCTTGCACACCTACAGTTGAAGTCGTAAATTTACATGCATTAAAGTCATTAAAACTAGTTTTTAAATCACTACACACATTTCTTGTTAACAAACTATAGTTTTGGCAAGTTGGTTCGGACATCAACTTCGTGCATGACACAAGCATTTTTTCCAACAATTGTTTACAGAAAAATTATGTCACCTATAATTCACTGTATCACAATTCCAGTGGGTCAGAAGTTTTCATGCACTAAGTTGACTGTCCCTTTAAACAGCTTGGAAAATCTCAGAAAATGATGTCACGGCCTTAGAAGCTTATGATAGGCTAATTGACATAATTTGAGTCAATTGGAGGTGTACCTCTGGATGTATTTCAAGGCCTCCCTTCAAACTCAGTGCCTCTTTGCTTGACATCGTGGGAAAATCAAAAGAAATCAGCAAAGACATCAGAAAAAAAATTGTAGACCTCCACAAGTCTGATTCATCCTTGGGAGCAATTTCCAAACGCCTGAAGGTACCATGTTCATCTGTACAAACAATAGTACACAAGTATAAATACCATGGGACCACACAGCTGCCATACCGCTCAGGAAGGAGACGTGTTCTGTCTCCTGGAGATGAACGTACTTTGGTGCAAGAAGTGCAAATCAATCCCAGGACAACAGCAAAATATCTTAGAAAGATGCTGGAGGAAACAGGTACAAAATGGTCTGTATCCACTGTAAAACAAGTCCTATATCGACATAACCTGAAAGGCCACTAGGCAAGGAAGAAGCCACTGCTCCAAAACCGCCATAAAAAAGCTTAGACTACGGTTTCCAACTGCACGTGGGGTCAAAGATCGTACCTTTTGGAGAAATGTCCTCTGGTCTGATGAAATAAAAGTAGAACTGTTTGGCCACAATGACCGTTGTTGTGTTTGGAGGAAAAAGGGGGAGGCTTACCAGCCGAAGAACACCATCCCAACCGTGAAGCACGGGGGGGCAGCATCATGTTGTGTGGGTGCATTGCTGCAGGAGAGACTGGTGCACTTCACAAAATAGATAGCTTCATGAGAAAGGAAATTTATGTGGATATATTGAATCAACATCTCAAGGCATCAGTCAAGATGTTAAAGTCTTCCAAAGGAACAATGACCACAAGCAAACAAAGTTGTGTCAAAATGGCTTAAGGACAACAAAGTCAAGGAATTGGAGTGGCCATCACAAATCCCTGACCTCAATCCTATACAAAATTTGGGCAGAACTGAAAAAGTGTGTGCGAGCAAGGAGGCCTACAAACCTGACTCAGTTACACCAGCTCTGTCAGGAGGAATGGGCCAAAATTCACCCAACTTCTTGTGGTAAGCTTGTTGGAAGGCTACCTGAAAAGTTAATTAAACAATTTAAAGGCAATGCTACCCAATACTAATTGGTGTATGTAAACTTATGTCCCACTGGGAATGTGATGAAATACATAATTCTCTAATTTTACATTCTTAAAATAAAGTGGTGATCCTAACTGACCTAAAACATGGAATTTTTACTGGGATTGAAAGTGTCAGGAATTGTGAAAAACTGAGTTAAAATGTATTTGGCTAAGGTGTATGTGACTTCACTGTAAATACCTCTCTGTAGCTGCCACCACATCCTCAATTTTCTGTGACTTCCATCCCTGCAGTACAGTTGATAACCATTGCTAAAAATCCCCAAAATCCAATCTTATTAAAACATATATCACTTGTTGGCCTATCCCTCGGTACTGGTACACATCTACTACTCACACCACTCCTCTCAGATCCGTCCCCCTTGACCCATCTTTCTCTACTTTCTTCACTGCCTCAGCATATGACAACTTCTACACTACTCTGACCCTGGAAATCTGCCTCTCTCGCATCGGACATTGCTGATCCCCAGCCCCATGGGCACCCCTACAATTAACACATACCACTACAATTAACACATACCACGACAATTAACACATACCCCTACAATTAACACATACCACGACAATTAACACATACCACTACAATTAACACACACCACAATTAACAAATACCACTACAATTAACACATACCCCTACAATTAACACATACCACGACAATTAACACATAACACAAATAACACATACCCCTACAATTAACACCAACTAACACACCCCTACAATTAACACATACCACTACAATTAACACATACCACAATTAACACACACCCAATGCTACACATTCCTTTGTCTAATGCCCTTCTGCACAATTCTCACAGCTAGGAACCTCCCTCCTATACACTGCTGCCACATGACCATAAGCTAGACACCTGTAACAACGTAATGTATTCGGCACAAACGCTAGTAAGGGTTAACTTATATTTCCTAACATCACTTTTTTGGACAAGTACCCAACATCAATACTCAAAAGGACAGACAACGACTCTTCTGTTTCACCACTCACGCCATCCTGTCTGCGTCGCACCAAACGCCGATCATCACAAACTCTGGGAATCTTCCCCTTCAGTTGGTCAACTTTCACATTTAACCCTACCCCAGTAATCACTCCTCTGAATCGTGCCCTTTCCTTGAGAGCAAAACAATTCACCTCTCTTGTCCCTATTTGTTTAATGCATAGCACCTGCTCCCTCTGACCAGCAGAAACACAACAATGTATAAAATCAAATTGTATTGGTCACATACACATGGTTAGCAGATGTTAATGTGAGTGTAACGAAATGCTTGTGCTTCTAGTTCCGATAATTTTGTAATATCTAACAACTAATCTAACAAATTCACAACAACTACATTATACACACAAATACACACAAATGTAAGGGATGAATAAGAATATCTACATATAAATATAGATATATGATGAGCGATGGCCATGCGGCACAGGCAAGATGCAGTAGATGGTGTAGAATACAGTATATACATACTATGAGATGAGTAATGTAGGATATGTAAACATTATTAAAGTGGTGTTATTTAAGGTGACTATTGAAGCTTTATTAAGTCCATTTATTAAAGAGGCCAGAGATTTGAGTCTGTATGTTGACAGGAGCCTCTCTATGTTAGTGATGGCTGTTTAACAGTCTGATGGCCTTGAGATAGAAGCTGTTTTTTAGTCTCGGTCCCAGCTTCGGTTTCGGTCCCAGCTTTGATGCACCTGTACTGACCTCGCCTTCTGGATGATAGCGGGGTGAACAGGCAGTGGCTCGGTGGTTGTTCTCCTTGATGATCTTGTTGGCCTTCCGGTGACATCGGGTGCTGTAGGTGTCCTGGAGGGCATTTAGTTTGCCCCCGGTGATGTATTGTGCAGACCTCACTACCGTCTAGAGAGCCTTGCGGTTGAGGGCGGTGCAGTTGCCGTACCAGGCGGTGATACAGCCTGACAGGATGTTCTCGATTGTGCATCTGTAAAAGTTTGTGAGTGTTTTAAGTGACAAGCCAAATTTCCTGAGGCGAAGGGGCGCTGTTGCGCCTTCTTCACCACGCTGTCTGTGTGGTGGACCATTTCATTTTGTCCGTGATGTGTACGCTGAGGAACTTAAAACTTTCCACTTTCTCCACTACTGTCCCTTCATTGTGGATTGGGGGTGCTCCCTCTGCTGTTTCCTGAAGACCACAATCATCTTCTTTGTTTTGTTGAGGTTGAGTGAGAGGTTATTTTCCTGACACCACACTCTGAGGGCCCTCACCTCCTCCCTGTAAACAATCTCGTCCAAGTTGGTAATCAAGCCTACCACTGTGGTGTCATCTGAAAATCTGATGATTGAGTTGGAAACTTGCATGCCACGCAGTCATGGGCGAACAGCGGGTACAGGAGAGGGCTGAGAAAGCACCCTTGTGGGACCCCAGTGTTGAGGATCAGCGGAGTGGAGATGTTGTTTCCTACCTTTACCACCTGGGGGCGGCCCATCAGAAAGTCCAGGACCCAGTTGCACAGGTCGGGTCGAGACCCTGGGTCTCAAGCTTAATGACAAGTTTAGAGGGTACCATGGTATTAAATGCTGAGCTGTAGTCAATGAACAGTATTCTTACATAGGTATTCCTCTCGTCCAGATGGGATAGGGCAGTTTGCAGTGTGATGGCGATTGCATCGTCAGTGGACCTATTGGGTGCAGAAAGCAAATTGGAGTGGGTCTAGGGTGACAGTTAGGATGGAGGTGATATGCTCCTTGGCTAGTGTCTCAAAGCACTTCATGATGACAGAAGTGAGTGCAACGGGGCAATAGTAATTTAGTTTAGTTACTTTAGCTTTCTTGGGAACACGAACAATGGTGGCCAAATTGAAGCATGTGAGGACAGCAGACTGGGATAGGGATTGATTGAATATGTCCGTAAACACACCAGCCAGCTGGTCTGCGCATGCTCTGAGGACACGGCTAGGGATGCTGTCTGGGCTGGCAGCCTTGTGAGGGTTAACACGTTTAAATGTTTTAATCACGTTGGCCACCGAGGAGAGCCCACAGGCTTTGGTAGCGGGCCGTGTCGGTGGCACTGTATTGTTCTGAAAGCGAACAAAGAAGTTGTTTAATTTGTCTGAGAGCAAGACTTTGATGTCCGCGACGGGGCTGGTTTTCTTTTTGTAATCCGTGATTGACTGTAGACCCTGCCACATGCGTCTCTTGTCTGAGCCTTTGAATTATGACTCTACTTTGTCTCTATACTGACGATTAGCTTGTTTGATTGACTCGCGGAGGGAAAAGCTGCACTATTTGTATTCGGTCATGTTTCTGGTCACCTTGCCCTGATTAAAAGCAGTGGTTCACGCTTTCAGTTTTGCGCAAATGCTGCCATCAACCCACAGTTCCTGGTTAGGAAAAGTTTTAATAGTCAGCGTGGATACGACATCACCGATGCACTTGCTAATAAACTCGCTCATCGAGTCAACGTTAGCCTCAGACAACAACATTGATGTTATCTGGAACATATCCCAGTCCACGTGATCGAAGCAATCCTGAAGCGTGGAATCTGATTGGTCAGACCAGTGTTGGACAGACCTGAGCACGGGCGTTTCCTGTTTTAGTTTCTGTCTATAGGCTGAGAGCAACAAAATTGTCAGATTTGCTGAAGGTAGGGCAAGGGAGGGCTTTGTATGCATTGCGGAAGTTAGAGTAGCTAGCAGCCCGTGTCGCGCATTTGATATGCTGATAGAATTTAGGAAGTCTCGTTCTTGTAAGGGTTTTCTTCCTGGGAAGGAGAGGAGGACCAAAATGCAGCGTGGTTAGACTTCATGTTCTTTAATCAGAGAAACTCAACATGAACACAATACAAAATGTGGCAAAACCGAAACAGTCCTATCTGGTGCAGAGAACACAGAGACAGGAAACAACCACCCACAAAACCCAACACAAAACAGGCTACCTAAATATGGTTCCCAATCAGAGACAATGACTAACACCTGCCTCTGATTGAGAACCATATCAGGCCAAACATAGAAATAGACAAACTAGACACAAAACAGAACGCCCACGCAGCTCACGTCCTGACCAACACTAAAACAAGGAAAACACACAAGAACTATGGTCAGAACGTGACAGTTCTCAAGTAGGCTTTGTTAAAATCCCCGCTACAATAAATTCAGCCTCAGAAGGTTTCCAGTTTACATAAAGTCCTGTGAAGTTATTTTACAAGAACACTTCTAGTTACCTTCACCGATTCCACAGCACCCACCCTGAAACCCCAGATGGATCAAGCTAAAGGCAATGGTTCACTTTATCCAAAATTGTCACTCCTACTGTCGCAGATGCATCTTTATCCTGACCCTTGGTGCAAGCCTTGGGCTCCAAGAACCTTCTCTGATACTCCGCCCTCATTCACTTCCTTATCTACTCCTGTCTTCGATCCGGCATCAACCTCACTCTGCTTACACTTCCTACCGTTCTTCATAAAAAACAATCTAATGTTTTTCCATCCTTTTTAACCAACTCAAGCTCACCCTCTTCCACACTCTCTCTCTTCAATCTCCTCTGCCTCTCACTTTTTCCCTCCATTCCTCCTCCTTATTCCCAGTATGCGTCTCCTTATGATAATACTGCACTGCTGCTGACAAACTGTGCATCTTGTTCTTGCCCTCTCAAGGGAAGCCATTTAACCGGCTGTCACAATCTCCGTACAATCGTCACAATCTCCGTACAATCAGCACAAACCCCTGGGGATGTAGCGTTCGACAGTGCGTCCCCACATTGACAATCATGACTGTGGGAATGGGTGTCCTCACTGAACATATATTTGCCTGACAGTTTTGATATCCATTCATCATGATCCATTACACCTCATGGCACAACAAGCTTATTACTAATATAGAAATAGACTTGTCTTTCTTCAAACATGAACAAAACATTGTGTGAAAGAATCATAAAGTCTAAAACATTTTGAATTACCCACAAAAATCCTCTAAAATCCGTCATGTGTCAAAATATAAAACGTAAGGGGATTAAAACCAAAGACTGGCTGTGCGGGACCATTTTACTGCCCCTATTGTTTCTAATCTGTCTAAATAAAGCATTGAAAAAATAAAGGTGGAATTCCACCAAAAATATTCTCCACTGGCCCTTATCATCAATCCATATTTAGGCTATTAACAATTTGCATTTCTAAACCATTGACTGTATGAGAAACAGCGTTTTTGTGTTTTGACACTGTCTTTTACATGCACACAACACTAAAACCACTAATATTAAGGTTGAAGAACCACTTTGTCTTTCAGAAAACTTAATTTCTGTTATAAAAAAAACTTTCTGTGCATTAACACACTTCCATTTGGTTTACATTAAAACACCAGATCACAACTTATGTTTTTAATTTATTTGACCTTTATTTAACTAGGCAAGTCAGTTAAGAACAAATTCTTATTTTCAATGATGGCTTAGGAACAGTGGGTTAAGTGCCTGTTCAGGGGCAGAACGACAGATTTGTACCTTGTCAGCTCGGGGGTTTGAACTTGCAACCTTCCGGTTACTAGTCCAACGCTCTAACCACTAGGCTACCCTGTGCACTTTTTTTAATGCTTTTCATTACACAATCATGTTGTTTTGAGCCTTTCCATTCTTTACAGTATGTGGAGTCAAATGTAATACTATTTTGTGGTTGAAATGGCCCCACTCCCATCTTGTGTTAAAACTTCTTTAGTCACTGTGTTATAAATTTGGGAGTTAAAACAACACTAAATTGAGTGAATCGAAAACTCTCAGAGAGTTGCTAAACTGTATCTCACATTGCCATTTTACACTGTTCAGTGTCGTTTTTGAATCAACTCCTTTGCCATTTTACACTGTTCTGTGTCGTTTTTTAATCAACTCCTTTGCCATTTTACACTGTTCTGTGTCGTTTTGAATCAACTCCTTTGCCATTTTACACTGTTCTGTGTCGTTTTTTAATCAACTCCTTTGCCATTTTACACTGCTCTGTGTCGTTTTTTAATCAACTCCTTTGCCATTTTACACTGTTCTGTGTCGTTTTTAATCAACTCCTTTGCCATTTTACACTGTTCTGTGTCGTTTTGAATGAACAATCAACTACAGCAGAATGCATTTCACTTACAGTGGACTTTCATTGAGTTATAAGACAGTAAAACCTTGTTTGAATATTTCACATTATGGTAGCTTGCAATTAGATTTTTTATCTTTGTTGGAAGCCAACTTACATCACTCACTACTTGCATTCCCGAATGCCTGTCAAAATAGGGAAAGAATACAGCACATGAAGACTATCGACACCAGGGGTACTCAACTCTTACCCTATAAAGTCCAGAGCCTGCAGGTTTTCTGTTCTACCTGATAAATCACTGCACACACCTGGTGTCCCAGGTCTTAATCAGTCCCTGATTACAATGGTAATGGTCCAGTGGCCTAACACCACTGGAACAACTATCTAACTAAGGTTTGCTAGATATCCAACCACTTACAGATTGGATTAGTTTATCTTTGTGTGATATAAGATAACAAAAAAATAAATGTAAATGCGAAAACACAGATATTGAAATAAACAATAAAAACGTTCTACCTTGAACAGATCATGCTGTGACATATGACAATGAGGCCCCTCCCACATCTGTGGATAACTCCATACATTATAACTCCATGTCTCTGGTTACTATTAACAGAGTTAAAAGTACTCTGTCCCAGTGAACTCCAGTTATCAACACAAACTCCAGGGAGCAAAACAGTCTATTGAGGGTTAAGCTAACTCTAGAAATAGTCAATTTACCCCCCCAAAAATGTAACACTGTGATTTCAGCTATACTTGATTTACTGTGTGTCATTCATATTCGTTTCAGCCAGCTCAATGTAACATTGATAGTTTAGACTATTACATGATACTTGAATTTGTCCTATACCAAGAAGGAGAATGATGGAGTGCTGAATCAGATGACTTGGCCTCCACAATCAGCCGACCTCAACCCAATTGAGAAGGACCACACAGTTAAGGAAAGCAGACAACAAGTGTTCAGCATATATGTGAACTTCTTCAAGACTGTTGGAAAAACACAAGGGAAGCTGGTTGAGAGAATGCCAAGACTATGCAAAGCTGTCATCAATTTAAAGGGCGGCTACTTTGAATAATCTCAAATATAAAATATATTTTGATTTGTTTAACAATGTTTTGGTTACTACTTGTAATTTCATAGTTTTGATGTCTTGACTATTATTTTGTCAATGTTAAAAAAATAGTAAAAATAAAGAAAAACTCGAATTAGAAGGTGTGTCCAAACTGTTGACTGGTACTGTAAATCAAAACTGCAACTCGGCCAGTAAGGAACATTCACTGTCTTCTTGGTAAGACAGGAACCAATACACTCAGTTAGGAAAGCAAAGGCTAGCTTTTTCAAACAGACATTTGCATCCTGCAGCACTAATTCCAAAAAGTTTTGGGACACTGTAAAGTCCATGGAGAATAAGAGCACCTCCTCCCAGCTGCCCACAGCACTGTTGCTAGGAAACACTGTCACCAGCGATAAATCCACGATAATCGATCATTTCAATAAGCATTTTTCTACGGCTGGCCATGCTTGCAACCTGGCTAACCCAGGCCAACAGCTTTGCACCCGCCGCAGCAACTGGCCCAAGCAACTGCTTTACGACATTTTGTGCAGTATTATTTTAGTGCCTTTTTGCAAACAGGATGCATGCTCTGGAATATTTTTTACAATTCTTTACTGGCTTCCATATTTTCACTACGTCAATTAGGTTAGTATTGTGGAGTAACTACAATGTTGTTGATCATTCATCACTTTTCTCCTATCACAGCCATTCAACTCTGTAACTGTTTTAAAGTCACCATTGGCATCATAGTGAAATCCCTGAGCGGTTTCCTTCCTCTCCGGCAACTGAGTTAAGTAGGACACCTGTATCTTTGCAGAGACTGCGTGTATGGATACACCATCCAACGTGTAATTAATAACTTTAGTATGCTCAAAGGGATGTTTAATGTCTGTTTTTTTATATTTTTACCCATCTACCAATATGTTCCCTTCTTTGTAAGGCAATGTAAAACATCCCTGGTCTTTGTGGTTGAATCTGTGGTTGAAATTCACTGCTCGACTGAGGGACCTTACAGATAATTATATGTGTGGAGTACGGAGATGAGGTAGTCATTAAAAATCATGATAAACACTATTATTGCCCACAGAGTGAGTCCATGACACGTATTATGTGACTTGTTAAGCACATTTTTACCCCTGAACGTATTAAGGCTTGTCATAACAAGGGGGTGGAATACTTTTGGACTGAAGATATTTCTTATTTTCCTTTTATTAATTTGTAAATATAAAAATAAAATAAAATAAAATAATTCCACTTTGACACTATGGGCTATTGACAAAAAAAATATAAATTTAATCAATTTTAAATTCAGGCTGTAACACAACACTATGTGGAGAAAGTCAAGGGGTGATAATACTACTCTACTGCATCATCACTTTGCTCATTGTATATTTCCTTCTCGCATCTATAGGCTCTCATCTGTTCACCTTTTCCCTTCACTTGTGGTCTTCAGTGCCCAGCACAACACCTGTCTGTGACCAAGCGCAAAAACCTCTCCAAGCCTGACCTTCATACCATAACCCTAACCGCTTCACATCCTACATTATTGTCATCATTGTAAAGTTATAGTCAACAAACTAGTACCAACATGATACTAAACCCAAAATCCATATGTGCAATCACAAAGTACAGTGTACAGCAAGCAGTTTAGTAGTTACACTGGCGGGCCCCAGTGGCAATACATGTTTAACACCCAAAGCTTTACCTCGACTTGGAAGAGTTGGTTAGCCTTATCCAGTTAGCTAACATTAGTAGCATTCATGTCTGTTTGAGTCAGGTTGTTGAGCAGGATAAATTAGCCGCGTTAGTTCAGTGAAAGTTAAACTAAACAAAAAATGCAATGAAATATAGCTAGCTCTCTCTCACTGCTGCTTCTCCTTAGTTTTTGAAGAAATTAACTTGTTCCAATATTTTATGTATCTTTCTTAGAGACAACTACCCACCACACTTTATGCACTGCAGTACTAACTAGATGTAGCGTATGTTTGCAGTACTAGATTAATTCCCTAATCCTTTGATTGGATGGATGAACAAGATGTTAGTTCATACTGCAAGAGCTCTGATAGGTTGGAGGACGTCCTCCGGAAGTTGCCATAATTACTGTGTAAGTCTATGGAAGGTGGGGTGAGAACTACGTGCCTCCTAGGATTTGTATTGAAGTCAATGTACCAAGAAGAGGATGGAAAGTAGCTGTCCTCTGGCTACACCATGGTGCTGTTGAGGCTACTGTAGACCTTCAATGGAAAACAGTATGTTTTAATCAGTTATTTGGTGAACTGAACTACATTTAGCATAATTTTATCTAAAAAGTATAACTTTTTACTAATTCACCATGTTATTTTTTTATGAAATTCAATGAGTAGGATGATCCTCCCCTTTCTCCTCTGAGGAGCCTTCACAGGTGTACAGTTTGTGTGTGTGTGTGTGTGCGTGTGCGTGTATGTGCGTGTGTGTGTGTTTGTGTGTGTGTGTGTGTGTGTGTGTGTGTAGTAAGTCCAGGGAATTATTAATAGCCATTCAATTGTGTTGGATGTAATGATAATACCACCAGTAGTAGCCTACTTGAGACCGAACTGCAAGCATTTGATGATGCTCAATTGGCCTCAGATCATTGAAGGTAAATTTGCCTAAACAGTATTGATACCCATTCATCATGCTCCATTACACCTCATGGCGCAACACAATGCTTAATACTAATACAGAAATGGACATGTCTTTCTTCATACCTGCCTACAACATTGTGTAAAATAATCATAAAGTCTAAAAATGTAGAATTACCCACAATACACTAAAACGGCCTACAGGGAGGAGGTGAGGGCCCTCGGAGTGTGGTGTCAGGAAAATAACCTCACACTCAACGTCAACAAAACTAAGGAGATGATTGTGGACTTCAGGAAACAGCAGAGGGAACACCCCCCTATCCACATCGATGGAACAGTAGTGGAGAGGGTAGTTAGTTTTAAGTTCCTCGGCGTACACATCACAGACAAACTGAATTGGTCCACCCACACAGACAGCATCAACCTCAGGAGGCTGAAGAAATTTGGCTTGTCACCAAAAGCACAAACTTTTACAGATGCACAATCGAGAGCATCCTGTCGGGCTGTATACGGCCTGGTACGGCAACTGCTCCGCCCACAACCGTAAGGCTCTCCAGAGGGTAGTGAGGTCTGCACAACGCATCACCGGGGGCAAACTACCTGCAATCCAGGACACCTACACCACCCGATGTCACAGGAAGGCCATAAAGATCATCAAGGACAACAACCACCCGAGCCACTGCCTGTTCACCCCGCTATCATCCAGAAGGCGAGGTCAGTACAGGTGCATCAAAGCTGGGACCGAGAGACTGAAAAACAGCTTCTATCTCAAGGCCATCAGACTGTTAAACAGCCACCACTAACATTGAGTGGCTGCTGCCAACACACTGACTCAACTCCAGACACTTTAATAATGGGAATTGATGGGAAATTATGTAAAATATATCACTAGCCACTTTAAACAATGCTACCTAATATAATGTTTACATACCCTACATTATTCATCTCATATGTATATGTATATACTGTACTCTATATCATCTACTGCATCTTTATGTAATACATGTATCACTAGCCACTTTAACTGTGCCACTTTGTTTACATACTCATCTCATATGTATATACTGCACCATCTACTGTATCTTGCCTATGCCGCTCTGTACCATCACTCATTCATATATCTTTATGTACATATTCTTTATCCCCTTACACTTGTGTCTATAAGGTAGTAGTTTTGGAATTGTTAGCTAGATTACTTGATGGTTATTACTGCATTGTTGGAACTAGAAGCACAAGCATTTCGCTACACTCGCATTAACATCTGCTAACCATGTGTATGTGACAAATAACATTTGATTTGATTTGATTTGATCGAGGGCTAGGGTCCAGTGTGACATCATAGTATCATCTAGGGCTAGGGTCCAGTGTGACATCATAGTATCATCTAGGGCTAGGGTCCAGTGTGACATCACAGTATCATCTCGGACTAGGGTCCAGTGTGACATCATAGTCGCATCTAGGGCTAGGGTCCAGTGTGACATCACAGTACATTTTATTCTGTTGAGATACTTTCCTTATTTATTTGTAACCGGTTAATTTTTTTTCCTGTTTTAAATGATTTAATAGTGGGTTATGTCGGAAATATAGCAAATTAGCATTTCCCCTGAGTCTCTTCCCTGTTTTACACCTGGTAGTTTGGTGGATGGGACAACCAGCACTCTGTAACCTAGAGGGAAACCAGTGGGTCCGTCTCCTCTATATCATGTTTTTTTGTAGAATAACAATGTCTGAATTGGTGGTTTGGACCATTAGGTTTGAGCAGAGCATGCTGAGCATCTGGTGAATACTCGTTACTAATACTCGTTAGGTTGCAGGATGTTGCTTGGTCGGGGGCCTGGGCCTGTTTGCCTGCTCAAGTCCTGGGCATATGTATTGCTGTCACATTGAGGTCCTCGCTGCAGGGGGTGGGGGGTTGGGGGGGGAATATGGGGGGGCGACTTTATAGTGTGTGGCAGAGTTTGGTTTGGGTTGTCGGGTTGGGGTTGTCGACAGTTAGGGACGGGGGTGGTTCTCTGACTGCAGGTCCGGGTGGGGGTGCGGGGTCTTGCTGGTCTGGGAGGGAATCTTGCATGTCTGGGCGGGGTGCTCATTGTTCTGTTGCTCCGGTTGAGTGCAATGTTTTTCAGGGTCCTGGCAAAGGTGGCGACCGTGGCCTCGTAGAGGTGTACCTGGTTATGAATGCTGTCCAAATCCAGGAGCGAGGATGGACCAGGTCAACAAAGGTGGCGACCGTGACCTCGTAGAGGTGTACCTGGTTATGAATGCTGTCCAAATCCAGGAGCGAGGATGGACCAGGTCAACAAAGGTGGCGACCGTGGCCTCGTAGAGGTGTACCTGGTTATGAATGCTGTCCAAATCCAGGAGCGAGGATGGACCAGGTCAACATTGGGTTTTGGGGCACAGTCAAAGGCAATTATTGTATTTACTCGCTGTATGTTTGTCAGGGTGAATGTATTTCTGTGGTAGCAGGGTGGATATGAGCACACATGTTTTAGGGAAAGTGGAAGGACCTTTTTCAATAACTCCCTTGACTGCTGGGCCCAAAGGTCATTTGTGCCTGTCTGAATTTTGATGTGGCTGGGCGACCCTAGTCGGTCCTCTGAGAGCAGAATGCCTTGTGTTTGGACAATGCAGTTTAGCCCCTTTACAGAAGATAAGATAATTAGGTGTGTGCTTACATTTGTGCTATTTCACACATGTACAAGTGCATGTGCTAATTAGAAATGTGTGTTTAAGAAAAGGTTTGTTTTCCTGCACAAATGTCCCATTTGAGTCTCCCTCTCTCTTCTCTCTCTATCGCCTTCTCTCTCTTTCTCTTTTTTTCTCTCTCTCTCTCTCTCTTTCTCTCTCTCTTTCTCTTTTTTTCTCTCTCTCTCTCTCTCTCTTTCTCTCTCTCTCTCGCTTTCTCTCTCTCTCTCTCTTTCTCTCTCTCTTTCTCTTTTTTTCTCTGTCTCTCGCAAGCTTTATATCTCTCTCTCTTGCTCGTTTGTTCTCTCTCTTGCGCGCTTTCTCTCTCTCTCTCTCTCTCTCTCTCTCTCTCTCTCTCTCTCTCTCTCTCGCTCTGTCTCTCTCTCTCTGTATGACTCATATGATGGGTTCATATACAGTACTTTCACTCCACAACACTTGCTACCATCTCTGACCTCAAGGTTTCTCTCCTGCTCCCCTAGTTCTCTGTCTCTCTATAATAATATGAATCATTTCTCACTTTAATCTCAGGTCACGTCCCCCTGGAGTCCCAGAGAATCCCTGCATGCATACCAGCTGCTGGAACTGTGTATCTCTGTGTGTGTGTGTGTGTGTGTGTGTGTGTGTGTGTGTGTGTGTGTGTGTGTGTGTGTGTGTGTGTGTGTGTGTGTGTGTGTGTGTGTGTGTGCATGGATAAGGTGTCTGCCAGTGGCACTGAATCTGTGACCTGAGCCAAGAATAAGTCTTCCTCAGCATCGTTAAATGAGATGTGACATGTCTTTCTCTTTCACCCTTTATCTCTCTTTCCCTCCTTCCTTTATTCCCTCCTTCCCTCCTTCCCTTGTTCACATGCTGTGAGGCCGTATGCTCAGGGTTGGCTAGGCTGGTACATAGTACTCCTCTGCAGAAGGTCTACTGCTGTGCTGAGAGGGCACGCACACACACACACACACACACACACACACACACACACACGCTCCTCAATGGCCAATCAGAATGTTCTCCATGGTAAAACATATGGTTGCTTCAAGATTTGTATTTTTCTGTCTTTTATGTATTGACATGGAATCAACTCCAATTTAAATGTTAGTCAGTAACAGTTTGTTAAATGGCTTACAGAAACAAAATAACAAAATGTAGACCTTGTAGAATGTAACGGAATTTATTTGGAAAGCGAAATGCTAATGCTACTGCTGTTTCCCACATGACAGGCCACAGGGAAGCTAGCTATTGCTACTGCTGTTTCCCACATGACAGGCCACAGATAAGCTAGCTATTGCTACTGCTGTTTCCCACATGACAGGCCACAGGGAAGCTAGCTAATGCTACTGCTGTTTCCCACATGACAGGCCACAGGGAAGCAAGCTAATGCTACTGCTGTTTCCCACATGACAGGCCACAGGGAAGCAAGCTAATGCTACTGCTGTTTCCCACATGACAGGCCACAGGGAAGCTAGCTAATGCTACTGCTGTTTCTCATATGACAGGCCACAGGGAAGCTAGCTAATAGTATAGCTATTTCTCATATGTATGACAGGCCACAGGGAAGCTAGCTAATGATACTGCTGCTTCTCTTATGACAGGCCACAGGGAAGCTAGCTAGTGCCACTGCTGTTTCTCATATGTTTGACAGTCCACAGGGATGCTAGCTAGTGCTGCTGCTGCTGTTTCTCATATATATATATATGACATGTCTCAGGGAAGCAATCTAGTGCTACTGCCATTAGTGCTGTGGTCTAGATAAGTGGCTTCACTGTCAAGCCTAAGCTATGGTGTAGTTAACCTCTGCAATTCAACTGCATTCTTTCTCAGAGGAGTCGATTGTGTTTGCATGTCCTTTCGTAGTGGCTAGACAATCCACACTTCAAGCCTTAATGTACTTCTTGTATTTGCTAAGCGCATGCCTACTTAGCTGCTAGTTCAGAGACTGTTGTCATAGACAATGTCCAAACATTAGAGTTAGAAACTGCATACACACTGCTTTAATGGTTGTCATTAGCCGTGTGTTGTGACAGAGGATGTAACGACTTAATGCTTCCTCTGTCTGTGCTAAAGCATGTAGACTCTCTCTGCTACAATATAGGACTCACATTGTTTTATCTATTTCTGTCTTTGTGATATACTGTGGCTATGCAAAGCCAGATCTCTCAAATTCGAATTTGAAAAAGCTTCAAATTCGGCCACTAGGGGCAACATTGAGCGCTATTAGCATGAATTGGATGTGGGTTATTTATAGGGTGTTAGGGACAAGGGTTGTGGGTGGGTGTAATCCTATGATTCTGGATCTGATGGTTGCGTGTTCAATGCGTGTTCAATCCCAGTGGTAGAGGCTGGTTGACTTCTATTGTCATGAGTCATGGTCCTGGAGGCAGAACTGAGCCATATCTACTTTGGGGTGGCAGGGTAGCCTAGTGGTTAGAGCGTTGGACTAATAACCAGAAGGTTTCAAGTTCAAACCCCCCAAGCTGACAAGGTACAAATCTGTCATTCTGCCCCTGAACAGGCAGTTTACTGTTAAATAAAGGTAAAAAAGATAGACCAGCTTCAAAGTCAATATTGGCTACATTGTAAAAATGTATGAAAACAAAAAAATTGCATTTTCAGTCTTAATTTAAGGTTATGGTTAGGCATTAGGGTTAGCAGTGTGGTTTAGGTTAGGGTTAGGTTTAAAATCAGATTAGGGGTCATTGTATGATTTTGTAGCTCTGCCAACTATTGACCACTCTGCAAAGCTGCCTTCAGAACAAGATTCATAATGACAAATGCTAACCTGTGTGGCAGACACAAATGTTGTATTATTTTTGTTTTAACACTATCCCAAATCCTTAACCTTTAACCAAACCATTTGGAACGAATGCCTAAACATAGTGTTTTAACCCTATCCAAAAACATAAGCCTTCATTTTGACGTTTAGATGAACTTAGAAATGTGAATATGGAGAAATGTGGATAAACGTCAGAATCTGATATCAAATTGATAAAACCGTGAGATCTTGTTGTGTATGCAAGTATTTGTCTCTCTGTGTGTCAGATCGCCTGAAGCAACGTAACGAGACAGGAAGTGAATCACGTTTAACGGATGATCATTTCTGTCTCCCCTGTCAATCAAAATGATTGACAGCTGACAGGAGGCAGAATAAGGAAAAAGAGCGGTCTGGGTTCCAATATGCATTTAGTCTGGTTTCCTCTCGAGTTACAGACAATTCTTGACCCGCAATGACACACACACACACACACACACACACACACACACACACACACACACACACACACACACACACATACACACATACACACATACACACATACACATATACACACACACACACACACAAGGATGGAGAGAGAGCATGGTGGTAGAGAGAGAGGGACTGAAGAACAAGTGAAGGATGGAGAGAGAGCACGGTTGTAGAGAGAGAGGGACTGAAGAACAAGTGAAGGATGGAGAGAGAGCACGGTTGTAGAGAGAGAGGGACTGAAGAACAAGTGAAGGATGGAGAGAGAGCACAGTGGTAGAGAGAGAGGGACTGAAGAACAAGTGAAGGATGGAGAGAGAGCACGGTTGTAGAGAGAGAGGGACTGAAGAACAAGTGAAGGATGGAGAGAGCACAGTGGTAGAGAGAGAGGGACTGAAGAACAAGTGAAGGATGGAGAGAGAGCACAGTGGTAGAGAGAGAGGGACTGAAGAACAAGTGAAGGATGGAGAGAGAGCACGGTTGTAGAGAGAGAGGGACTGAAGAACAAGTGAAGGATGGAGAGAGAGCACAGTGGTAGAGAGGGACCGAAGAACAAGTGAAGGATGGAGAGAGAGCACAGTGGTAGAGAGAGAGGGACTGAAGAACAAGTGAAGGATGGATGGAGCGCAGTGGTAGAGAGAGAGGGACTGAAGGTCGTTGAGACGTTGAAAGGAAGAGTGGAGAATTAATAGGGAAAGAGAGACTGATAGAGAGAACAGAACAGGGAGGGAAATTGACAGATAAAGGCAGTATAGTGTGATAAGTTGAATGGCAGTACATTATGATAGAAAAGTTGAATGGCAGTACAGTGTGATAGAGAGGTTGAATTGCAGTACAGTGTGATAGAGAAGCTGAATGCCAGTATAGTGTGATAGAGAAGTTGAATGCCAGTATAGTGTGATAGAGAAGATGAATGCCAGTACAGTGTGATAGAGAAGCTGAATGCCAGTACAGTGTGATAGAGAAGTTGAATGAGATGCGGTGAAGAAAGAACAGAGGGAAGTGAAATAGGATGAGTAAGTTGGAGAGATAATGGGAATGAAACAGAACTGAATGGAGAATAGAGGTTGATAGTTTAAACAGAGGGATAGAGGGATAGAGTATATAGAGTATATATGTTCAGTGTGTGTGTGTGTGTGTGTGTGTGTGTGTGTGTGTGTGTGTGTGTGTGTGTGTGTGTGTGTGTGTGTGTGTGTGTGTGTGTGTGTATGTGTATGTGTATGTGTGTGTGTGTGTGTGTGTGTGTGTGTGTGTGTGTGTGTGTGTGTGTGTGTGTAGAATTGCATCAGGCTCAGTTGATGAGGCCCTCTGGGCACACACTGGTTGAATCAACGTTGTTTCCACGTCGATTCAATGAGATTACGTTGAACCAACGTGGAATGTACATTGAATTGTCATCTGTGCCCAGTGGGGGGAAACATTAGGAAAAGAGAATAATATATTTATTTATATTTATATAAAGACACTACCATTCAAAAGTGGTCGCTTAGAAATGTCCTTGTTTTTGAAAAAAAAAAGAATTGTCTATTAAAATAACATCAAATGGATCAGAAATACAGTGTAAACATTGTTAATTAATGTTGTAAATAACTATTGTAGCTGGAAACGGCAGATTTTTATGGGAATATCTACATAGGAATACAGAGGCCCATTACCAGCAACCATCACTCCTGTGTTCCAATGCCACGTTGTGTTAGCTAATCCAAGTTTATCATTTTAAAAGACTAATTGATCATTAGAAAACTGTTGTACTGATTTAAAAAGCTATAAAACTGGCCTTCTTTAGACTAGTTGACTATCTGGAGCATCAGCATTTGTGCGATTACAGGCTCAAAATGGCCAGAAACAAAAAACGTTCTTCTGAAACTTGTCAGTCTATTCTTGTTCTGAGAAATTAAGGCTATTCAGTGTGGGAAATTGCCAAAGAAACTGAAGATCTCATAAAACACTGTGTTCTACTCCCATAACAGAACAGCGCAAACTGGCGCTAACCAGAATATAAAGAGGAATGGGAGGCCACGGTGCATAACTGAGCAAAAGGACAAGTACATTAGAGTGTCTTTGTGCCCCCGGGGCCTCCCACTCCTCTTTCAAACAATCCCATTTTTGATAAACTCCTATATCTATTGGGTGAAATAGCACAGTGTGACATCTCAGCAGCAAGATGTGTGACCTGTTGCCTCAAGAAAAGAGCAACCAGTGAAGAACAAACGCCATTGTAAATACTACCCATATTTATGTTTATTTATTTTCCCTTTTTAACTTGAACTATTTGCACATAATATGACATTTGAAATGTTTACTGTCATTTTTATTACATTTATTGATTATTTCACTTTTGTTTATTATCTATTTCACTTGCTTTGGCAATGTAAACATATGTTTCCCAATAAACCAATATAGACCAATAACTCCAATAAAGACCCTTAAATTGAATAGAGAGAGAGAGAGAGAGAGAGAGAGAGAGAGAGAGAGAGAGAGAGAGAGAGAGAGAGAGAGAGAGAGAGAGAGAGAGAGAGAGAGAGAGAGAGAGAAAGAGAGAGAGAGAGAGGGAGAGGGAGAGGAGAGATGTAGACAGAGTGACGAGAGAAATATGGATTTGCAGTCTCGTAAGAGGCTCTCTGTATCAATTCCCCTAGGGATGATGAGAAGACAGGCAGCCCTCTACCTCTCTCTACCCCTCTCCGCCCCCTCTCTTTTTCTCCCTAACCCTTATCCTCTACTAAAATGCTGTGTCCCTGTCATCCTACTTTATCTCTCTCTCCTCTTCCTCATTTTCCCCTCCCCAGACCTGTCTCAGTCCCCTGTTCTCTTTCTGTCCTCTTCCTCCCCCCTCCCAGATCTGTCTCAGTCCCCTGCCCTCTATCTCTCTCCTCTTCCTCCATTTCCCACACCCAGACCTGTCTCAGTCCCCTGAGAGAGAGAGAGAGAGAGAGAGAGAGAGAGGAAGAGAGAGAGAGAGAGAGAGGAAGAGAGAGAGAGAGAGAGAGAGAGAGAGACAGAGAGAGAGAGAGAGAGAGAGAGAGAGAGAGAGAGAGAGAGAGAGAGAGAGAGAGAGAGAGAGAGAGAGAGAGAGAGAGAGAGAGAGAAGAGGGGAAGAGAGAGAGGGGAAGAGAGAGAGAGAGAGAGAGAGAGAGAGAGAGAGAGAGAGAGAGAGAGAGAGAGAGAGAGAGAGAGAGAGAGAGAGAGAGAGAGAGAGAGAGAGAGAGGGAAGAGAGAGAGAGAGAGGGGAAGAGAGGGGAAGAGAGGGGAAGAGAGGGGAAGAGAGGGGAAGAGAGGGGAAGAGAGAGGAAGAGAGAGGAAGAGAGAGGAAGAGAGAGAGAGAGAGAGAGAGAGAGAGAGAGAGAGAGAGAGAGGGGGGGAAGAGAGAGAGAGGAAAAGAGAGAGAGAGGAAAAGACAGAGAGAGGAAAAGACAGAGAGAGACAGAGAGAGACAGAGAGAGAGAGAGAGAGAGAGAGGAAAACAGAGAGAGAGAGAGAGAGGAAGAGAGAGAGAGAGAGAGAGAGAGAGAGACAGAGAGAGAGAGAGAGAGAGAGAGAGAGAGAGAGAGAGAGAGAGAGAGAGAGAGAGAGAGAGAGAGAGAGAGAAGAGGGGAAGAGAGAGAGGGAAGAGAGAGAGAGAGAGAGAGAGAGAGAGAGAGAGAGAGAGAGAGAGAGAGAGAGAGAGAGAGAGAGAGAGAGAGAGAGAGAGAGAGAGAGAGAGAGAGAGAGAGGGGAAGAGAGAGAGAGAGAGGGGAAGAGAGGGGAAGAGAGGGGAAGAGAGGGGAAGAGAGGGGAAGAGAGGGGAAGAGAGAGGAAGAGAGAGGAAGAGAGAGGAAGAGAGAGAGAGAGAGAGAGAGAGAGAGAGAGAGAGAGGGGGGGGGGGAAGAGAGAGAGAGGAAAAGAGAGAGAGAGGAAAAGACAGAGAGAGGAAAAGACAGAGAGAGACAGAGAGAGACAGAGAGAGAGAGAGAGAGAGAGAGGAAAACAGAGAGAGAGGAAAAGACAGAGAGAGACAGAGAGAGAGAGAGAGAGAGAGAGAGAGACAGAGAGAGAGAGAGAGAGGTTGGAGGAGGGGGGAAAGGGTAAGAGAGGTAGAGATTGATAGAAGTAGAGAGGAAATGTAGAGGAGGGGAAATACCCTGCTGAGCATTGAAGTTGAGAGAACGTGTTGTTTTAAACCTGCTACAAAAATATATGCCCTCAATTTCTTTAAGATTGTATGCAGAGAAAAAATACAGTGTGTGTCTGTGTGTGTGCGTGCAAGTGTGTGCATTTGTATCCAATGTGAAATGGCTAGATAGTTAGCAGTGCAAACTAGTCTCCTTCACTCATGCTGACAAACATACCCTCGTAAAACTGACTATCCTACCGAGCCTTGACTTGGCGATGTAATTTACAAAATAGCCTCCAACACTCTACTCGGCAAACTGGATGTAGTCCATCACATTCCATGCATTTTGTCACCAAAGCCCCATATACTACCCACCACTGCGACCTGTATGCACTCATTGGCTGGCCCTCGCTTCATATTCGTCGCCAAACCCACTGGCTACAGGTCATCTATAAGTCTTTGCTAGGTAAAGCCCCGCCTTATCTCTGCTCACTGGTCACCATAGCAACACCCACCCATGCACGTGCTCCAGCAGGTATATTTCACTGGTCATCCCCAAAGGCAACACTTCCTTTTGGTCGCCTTTCCTTCCAGTTCTCTGCTGCCAATGACTGAAACAAATCGCAAAAATTACTGAAGCTGGAGACTCATATCTCCCTCTCTAACTTTAAGCATCAGCTGTCAGAGCAGCTTACCGATCACTGTACCTGTACACAGCCAATCTGTAAATAGCACACCCAACTACCTCATCCCCATATTGTTTCTTATCCTCTTGCTCTTTTGCACCCCAGTATCTCGACTTGCACATCATCATCTGCACATCTATTACTGTGTTAATGCTACGGTCGTTGTTAAATGAAGACCAAGGTGCAGCGTGGGAGGCGTTCATTTTCTTTTCATTTCATTTCAACAAACGTAAAGCTAGGAGTGCAACACATGCAACATATGCAACACACAAAGACAAGATCCCACAACTGAAGGTGGGAAAAAGGGCTGCCTGAGTATGATCCCCAATCAGAGACAATGATAAACAGCTGCCTATGATTGGGAACCATACTCGGCCAACAAAGAAATATAAACCTAGATTTCCCACCCTAGTCACACCCTGACCTACCAAATAGAGAATTTAAAGGATCTCGAAGGTCAGGGCGTGACAGCTAAATTGCAATTATTTCGCCTCTATGGACGATTATTGCCTCTCACCTCTTCTACGTTTGCACACACTGTACATATATTTTCCATTGTGTTATTGACTGTACGTCTGTTTATGTGTAACTCTGTGTTGTTGTACTTTGTGTCGCACTGTTTTGCTTTATCTTGGCCAGGTCGCAGTTGTAAATGAGAACTTGTTCTCAACTGGCCTACCTGGTTAAATAAAGGTGAAATAAATAAAATATAAAGGCCGCTAGTAGTGTTCAATCATTGGTCTCTCTGAGACCTTGAAGCAGTTGTTTCCGTTGCGGCTTTGGTGGAGTGTTAGGTAATGATGCTTCATGGGTGACAGTTGTCAATGTGTTCAAAGGTTCCCATGTTGAAAGGTTCCCAGGTTCCGAGGATCAAAAGTTCTCATGTTCCCAGGTTTAAAGGATCCCAGGTTCCCAGGTTTCCAGGTACCCAGGTTCCCAGGTTCAAAGGTTCCAAGGTTCCCAGGTTAAGGCAAAGAGAGGGATGTGATTGTTTGTGTATATGTGTGTTCTGAGAGTGTGGGAGACCCCATCATGCCCTTGGCAGCCTGGAGGCAAGAGCAGAAAGTCTCAGCTGAACCAGTCAGAGCTCGAAGACATGTCTGTGAGTGCAGCCTACCCTTTGAAAACAACAAAACAAATTTATGAAATCTCTGTTTCTCTCTCTCTCTGTTTCCCCCTCTCTCTGTTTCTCTCTCTGTCTCTCTCTCTCTCTCTGTCTGTCTCTCTCTCTCTGTTTTTCTCTGTCTCTCTCTCTCTCTCTGTCTCTCACTGTCTCTCTCTCTGTCTTTCTCTGTCTCTCTGTCTCTCTCTCTCTCTGTTTTTCTCTCTGTCTCTCTCTCTCTCTCTGTTTTTCTCTCTGTCTCTCTGTCTCTCTCTGTCTCTCTCTCGCTCTCTGTTTTTCTCTCTGTCTCTCTGTCTCTCTCTCTCTCTCTGTTTTTCTCTCTGTCTCTGTCTCTCTCTGTATATCTCCCTTTCTCTGTCACTCTCTCTCTCTCTCTCTCTCTCCCTCTGTCTCTCTCTCTCTCTCTCTGTCTAGCTTTCTCTCTGGCATTGTTCTCTCTCTCGCTCTCTCGCTGTCTCTGTTTCTGTCCTTCAAGAACGTATGACAATGAAATGTCTCTATAGTTTAGACAATGAACCCTTACAATCTTAGTTAGTTAATGCATGTACTTGATGAAAGATTTCACATGTTTTAGAAGTAAACTCTGAAATATAAAAGTATGAGTAAGTGGATTGATTGAACTCCCAGAAGTATGGAGCTATGGAGTCAAAGAGAAGAGTAGTTTGGACAAGCTGGAAGAGACAGAGGGAGTACTTGGCAGACAAAAGCAGGAACTTTCTATGACTCCAGGCACTACCCAGGAGTCAGTGGGAGTCAGGAGTACCCCTGAAGGGACGTTTTCATTCGCTGTGGGCGAAGTGAGGGGCTGGCCCAGAGTGGGCTAGGGTCAGCATTCTACTGCACGATTGGCCGAGAGCTCTGACATTCTGTGATGAGTCAGTGTCGCCCACGGCAATGGTGTGCCTCGTATTCTGGGATGACGGAAGCGGTTGGCAAGGCGGCATGTATGTGTCTGTGTGTGATTGGGAGAGAGAGAGAGAGAGAGAGAGAGAGAGAGAGAGAGAGAGAGAGAGAGAGAGAGAGAGAGAGAGAGAAAGAGAGAGAGAAAGAGAGAGAGAAAGAGAGAGAGAAAGAGAGAGAGAGAGATGTAAAGGTTAGAAAGTAGAGGGAGTACATTTTCTGATGTGGTTTCCCATCCTGTGTTCTTTGCAGGGTTGGGGAGTATTGGATAACATGTAATCCGTTACATGTAAGGGATTACAAAAAAATGGTAACTGTAATCCGTCAAATTACCAGCAAAAATATTTTAATCAGATTACAGATACTTTCCAAAAACTAGATGATTACTTTGAGGATTACTTTAAAATTCAGAAAGGATGTTTGTGAAAAAAAAAAGATTTGACACTTGTCTGACATTCAAATCGGCATTGTAAAAAGGTTCAAGTTTAAGTTTGTGGGGACTTCAAGACTGTTGGAAAAGCATTCCAGGTGAAGCTGTTTCAGAGAATGCCAAGAGTGTGCAAAGCTGTCATCAATCAAAGGTTGGCTACTTTGAAGAATCTAAAGTATAAAATATAATATTTGTTTAACACTTTTTTTGGTTACTACATGATTCCATATGTAGAATTTCATAGTTTCGATGTCTTCACTATTATTCTACTGTAGAAAATAGTAAAAATAAAGTAAAACCATTGAATGAGGAGTAGGTGTGTCCAAACTGTTGACTGGTTCTGTATATATCAATTTATTCTTGAAGAATGTAATTTATAAATGCCTCATGAGCTTAGTTCCACTGTCACAATAAAGAAGATTGTCTTCCTCCTATGTTTGAAAACATTGTAAATATAAACCAACACTATAGAATCGTAACATTGTGAAGACAATACTTTTTATATAAAGGATGGTCAGTCCTTGAATCTATAGCTCTGTCTATTACTCTTAGAGAGGTTACATTGCTCAAGGCCCATCCCTCCGCTTTTTACAAAAATACAGGCAGGGAGACAGTTTTGTTATTGTTTCATCTATGGAATTGGCCTTTAACCTCTCTGGGATATTCGGGACGAAGCGTCCCACCTCAACAAAAGCCAGTGAAAGTGCATGGCGCCAAATTCAAGACAACAGAAATGCCATAATTAACATTCCTCAAACATAAAAGTATTTCACACCATTTTAAAGATACACTTGTTGTAAATCCAGCCACAGTGTCCGATTTCAAAAAGGCTTTATAACGAAAGCACACCAAACGATTATGCTAGGTCAGAGCCAAGTCACAGAAGAACATAGCCATTTTTCCAGCCAAAGAGAGGAGTCACAAAAAGCAGAAATAGAGATAAAATGAATCACTAACCTTTGATGATCTTCATCAGATGACACTCATAGGACTTCATGTTACACAATACATGTATGTTTTGTTCGATAAAGTTCATATTTATATCCAAAAATCTCAGTTTACATTGGTGCGTTGTGTTCAGTAGATCAAAAACATCCGGTGATCAATTTACAGAAATACTCATAATAAACATTACTGAAAGACACAAGTGTTGTGCATGGAATTTTAGAACCACTTCTCCTTAATGCAACCGCTGTGTCAGATTTTAAAAAAGCTTTACCGGAAAAGCACACCATGCAATAATCTGAGTACGGCGCTCAGACAACAAAACGAGCCATACAGATATCTGCCAGAGTGAAGGCTTGGGGGGGAAGAGAGAGACAGAGTGAAAGGGTGGGGGGGAAGAGACAGAGAGACAGAGTGAAGTGGGGGGGAAGAGAGAGAGAGACAGAGTGAAGGGGTGGGGGGGAAGAGAGAGAGACAGAGTGAAGGGGTGGGGGGAAGAGACAGAGAGACAGAGTGAAGGGGGGGAAGAGAGAGAGACAGAGTGAAGGGGTGGGGGAAGAGAGAGAGACAGAGTGAAGGGGTGGGGGGGGGAAGAGAGAGAGACAGAGTGAAGGGGTGGGGGAAGAGACAGAGAGACAGAGTGAAGGGGGGGGAAGAGAGAGAGACAGAGTGAAGGGGTGGGGGAAGAGAGAGAGACAGAGTGAAGGGGGGGAAGAGAGAGAGACAGAGTGAAAGGGTGGGGGGAAGAGAGAGAGACAGAGTGAAGGGGTGGGGGGGAAGAGAGAGAGACAGAGTGAAGGGGTGGGGGGAAGAGACAGAGAGACAGAGTGAAGGGGGGGAAGAGAGAGAGACAGAGTGAAGGGGTGGGGGGGAAGAGAGAGACAGAGTGAAAGGGTGGGGGGAAGAGAGAGAGACAGAGTGAAGGGGGGGGAAGAGAGACAGAGAGAGTGAAGGGGTGGGGGAAGAGAGACAGAGAGAGAGAGACACAAGCAACAAACCAGTAGTTTATG
>NC_092170.1:36967494-36987494 GCF_045791955.1 Oncorhynchus clarkii lewisi
TGTTTCTGACTCAGACAGAGGGAGGGAGGACTCCCTGGGGGTTATAGAGGTGATGTGAGAGTGATGTTTGTTTCTGACTCAGACAGAGGGAGGGAGGACTCCCTGGGGGTTATAGAGGTGATGTGAGAGTGTTGTTTGTTTCTGACTCAGACAGAGGGAGGGAGGACTCCCTGGGGGTTATAGATGTGATGTGAGAGTATTGTTTGTTTCTGACTCAGACAGAGGGAGGGAGGACTCCCTGGGGGTTATAGATGTGATGTGAGAGTGTTGTTTGTTTCTGACTCAGACAGAGGGAGGGAGGACTCCCTGGGGGTTATATATGTGATGTGAGAGTGTTGTTTGTTTCTGTTTCTGACTCACACAAAGGGAGGGAGGACTCACTGGGATTATAGATGTGCTTTGAGAGTGTTGTTTGTTTCTGTTTCTGACTCAGACAGAGGGAGGGAGGACTCCCTGGGGGTTATAGATGTGATGTTTGTTTCTGACTCAGACAGAGGGAGGGGGGACTCCCTGGAGTTATAGATGTGATGTGAGAGTGTTGTTTGTTTCTGAATAAGACAGAGGGAGGGAGGAATCCCTGGGGGTTATAGAGGTGATGTGAGAGTGCTGTTTGTTTCTGACTCAGACAGAGGGAGGGAGGACTCCCTGGGGGTTATAGATGTGATGTGAGAGTGTTGTTTGTTTCTGACTCAGAAGTAGGGAGGGAGGACTCCCTGGGGGTTAAAGATGTGCTGTCAGAGTGTTGTTTGTTTCTGACTCAGACAGAGAGAGAGAGGACTCCCTGGGGGTTATAGATGTGATGTGAGAGTATTGTTTGTTTCTGTTTCTGACTCACACAAAGGGAGGGAGGACTCACTGGGATTATAGATGTGCTGTGAGAGTGTTGTTTGTTTCTGTTTCTGACTCAGACAGAGGGAGGGAGGACTCCCTGGGGGTTATAGATGTCATATTTATTTCTGACTCAGACAGAGGGAGGGAGGACTCCCTGGGGTTTATAAATGTAATGTGAGAGTGTTGTTTGTTTCTGACTCAGACAGAGGGAGGGAGGACTCCCTGGGCGTTATATATGTGATGTGAGAGTGCTGTTTGTTTCTGACTCAGACAGAGGGAGGGAGGACTCCCTGGGGGTTATAGATGTGCTGTGAGAGTGTTGTTTGTTTCTGACTCAGAAAGAGGGAGGGAGGACTCCCTGGGGGTTATAGATGTTATGTGAGAGTGTTGTTTGTTTCTGACTCAGACAGAGGGAGGGAGGACTCCCTGGGGGTTATAGGTGATGTGAGAGTGTTGTTTTTTTCTGACTCAGACAGAGGGAGGGAGGTCTCCCTGGGGGTTATAGATGATGTGAGAGTGTTGTTTGTTTCTGACTCAGACAGAGGGAGGGAGGACTCCCTGGGGGTTATAGATGTGCTGTGAGAGTGTTGTTTGTTTCTGACTCAGAAAGAGGGAGGGAGGACTCCCTGGGGGTTATAGATGTTATGTGAGAGTGTTGTTTGTTTCTGACTCAGACAGAGGGAGGGAGGACTCCCTGGGGGTTATAGATGTGATGTGAGAGTGTTGTGACTTTAGGTGTTGTTTTTGGGCTTGAAGCAAACCTGGTATCAGAGAGAAAGAGAGGAAGTTTGTGTCTTTAGTTGTGTTCTTATGTCAGAGGGAGACAGTGGAGCTGTTGTAATTGATGTAATTATCATCATTATTCAGACAAACGATACACTCCGACTTGAGAACACTGATCCAAACCCCATGGCAACACCCAGATTATTGGTCCAAACACCATGGCAACACCCGGAGCAGTGGGCCAAACACCATGGCAAAACCCAGGGTACTGGGCCAAACACCATGGCAACACCCGGAGCACTGAACCAAACACCATGGCAACACCCGGAGCACTGAACCAAACACCATGGCAACACCCGGAGCACTGAACCAAACACCATGGCAACACCCGGAGCACTGAACCAAACACCATGGCAACACCCGGAGCACTGAACCAAACACCATGGCAACACCCGGAGCACTGAACCAAACACCATGGCAACACCCGGAGCAGTGGGCCAAACACCATGGCAACACCCAGGGTACTGGGCCAAACACCATGGCAACACAAGGCGCACTGTGCCAAACACCATGGCAACACCCAGAGCAGTGGGCCAAACACCATGGCAACACCTGGAATACTGATGAAGAGAAGGAGAGTTGGAGAGATGAGGATAACATACACACACACACTAATAAACGCACCCACTCGCTCATGGACGCACATACACAAACAGTCCCTGTGTTCTGCTTCCGGAGGCTCACAGATCCTTTTCAGAGCAGAAGTGAGAATGAATAATAGAAAAGGTATCAAACAAAAGTCTCACGTAACTGTCATCTCCACAACATGTACTGTTACCCCTAGACCAAACCAAGGCTGACTGTCATCTCCACAACATGTACTGTTACCCCTAGACCAGACCAAGGCTGACTGTCATCTCCACAACATGTACTGTTACCCCTAGACCAAACCAAGGCTGACTGTCATCTCCACAATATGTACTGTTACCCCTAGACCAAACCAAGGCTGACTGTCATCTCCACAATATGTACTGTTACCCCTAGACCAAACCAAGGCTGACTGTCATCTCCACAACATGTACTGTTACCCCTAGACCAAACCAAGGCTGAATGTCATCTCCACAACATGTACTGTTACCCCTAGACCAAACCAAGGCTGACTGTCATCTCCACAATATGTACTGTTACCCCTAGACCAAACCAAGGCTGACTGTCATCTCCACAATATGTACTGTTACCCCTAGACCAAACCAAGGCTGACTGTCATCTCCACAATATGTACTGTTACCCCTAGACCAAACCAAGGCTGACTGTCATCTCCACAACATGTACTGTTACCCCTAGACCAAACCAAGGCTGACTGTCATCTCCACAACATGTACTGTTACCCCTAGACCAAACCAAGGCTGACTGTCATCTCCACAATATGTACTGTTACCCCTAGACCAAACCAAGGCTGACTGTCATCTCCACAACATGTACTGTTACCCCTAGACCAAACCAAGGCTGACTGTCATCTCCACAACATGTACTGTTACCCCTAGACCAAACCAAGGCTGACTGTCATCTCCACAATATGTACTGTTACCCCTAGACCAAACCAAGGCTGACTGTCATCTCCACAATATGTACTGTTACCCCTAGACCAAACCAAGGCTGACTGTCATCTCCACAACATGTACTGTTACCCCTAGACCAAACCAAGGCTGAATGTCATCTCCACAACATGTACTGTTACCCCTAGACCAAACCAAGGCTGACTGTCATCTCCACAACATGTACTGTTACCCCTAGACCAAACCAAGGCTGACTGTCATCTCCACAATATGTACTGTTACCCCTAGAACAAACCAAGGCTGACTGTCATCTCCACAATATGTACTGTTACCCCTAGACCAAACCAAGGCTGACTGTCATCTCCACAATATGTACTGTTACCCCTAGACCAAACCAAGGCTGACTGTCATCTCCACAACATGTACTGTTACCCCTAGACCAAACCAAGGCTGACTGTCATCTCCACAACATGTACTGTTACCCCTAGACCAAACCAAGGCTGACTGTCATCTCCACAATATGTACTGTTACCCCAGACCAAACCAAGGCTGACTGTCATCTCCACAACATGTACTGTTACCCCTAGACCAAACCAAGGCTGACTGTCATCTCCACAACATGTACTGTTACCCCTAGACCAAACCAAGGCTGACTGTCATCTCCACAATATGTACTGTTACCCCTAGACCAAACCAAGGCTGACTGTCATCTCCACAATATGTACTGTTACCCCTAGACCAAACCAAGGCTGACTGTCATCTCCACAACATGTACTGTTACCCCTAGACCAAACCAAGGCTGAATGTCATCTCCACAACATGTACTGTTACCCCTAGACCAAACCAAGGCTGACTGTCATCTCCACAATATGTACTGTTACCCCTAGACCAAACCAAGGCTGACTGTCATCTCCACAATATGTACTGTTACCCCTAGACCAAACCAAGGCTGACTGTCATCTCCACAATATGTACTGTTACCCCTAGACCAAACCAAGGCTGACTGTCATCTCCACAACATGTACTGTTACCCCTAGACCAAACCAAGGCTGACTGTCATCTCCACAACATGTACTGTTACCCCTAGACCAAACCAAGGCTGACTGTCATCTCCACAACATGTACTGTTACCCCTAGACCAAACCAAGGCTGACTGTCATCTCCACAATATGTACTGTTACCCCTAGACCAAACCAAGGCTGACTGTCATCTCCACAATATGTACTGTTACCCCTAGACCAAACCAAGGCTGACTGTCATCTCCACAACATGTACGGTTACCCCTAGACCAAACCAAGGCTGAATGTCATCTCCACAACATGTACTGTTACCCCTAGACCAAACCAAGGCTGACTGTCATCTCCACAATATGTACTGTTACCCCTAGACCAAACCAAGGCTGACTGTCATCTCCACAATATGTACTGTTACCCCTAGACCAAACCAAGGCTGACTGTCATCTCCACAATATGTACTGTTACCCCTAGACCAAACCAAGGCTGACTGTCATCTCCACAACATGTACTGTTACCCCTAGACCAAACCAAGGCTGACTGTCATCTCCACAACATGTACTGTTACCCCTAGACCAAACCAAGGCTGACTGTCATCTCCACAATATGTACTGTTACCCCTAGACCAAACCAAGGCTGACTGTCATCTCCACAACATGTACTGTTACCCCTAGACCAAACCAAGGCTGACTGTCATCTCCACAACATGTACTGTTACCCCTAGACCAAACCAAGGCTGACTGTCATCTCCACAATATGTACTGTTACCCCTAGACCAAACCAAGGCTGACTGTCATCTCCACAATATGTACTGTTACCCCTAGACCAAACCAAGGCTGACTGTCATCTCCACAACATGTACTGTTACCCCTAGACCAAACCAAGGCTGAATGTCATCTCCACAACATGTACTGTTACCCCTAGACCAAACCAAGGCTGAATGTCATCTCCACAACATGTACTGTTACCCCTAGACCAAACCAAGGCTGACTGTCATCTCCACAATATGTACTGTTACCCCTAGACCAAACCAAGGCTGACTGTCATCTCCACAATATGTACTGTTACCCCTAGACCAAACCAAGGCTGACTGTCATCTCCACAATATGTACTGTTACCCCTAGACCAAACCAAGGCTGACTGTCATCTCCACAACATGTACTGTTACCCCTAGACCAAACCAAGGCTGACTGTCATCTCCACAACATGTACTGTTACCCCTAGACCAAACCAAGGCTGACTGTCATCTCCACAATATGTACTGTTACCCCAGACCAAACCAAGGCTGACTGTCATCTCCACAACATGTACTGTTACCCCTAGACCAAACCAAGGCTGACTGTCATCTCCACAACATGTACTGTTACCCCTAGACCAAACCAAGGCTGACTGTCATCTCCACAATATGTACTGTTACCCCTAGACCAAACCAAGGCTGACTGTCATCTCCACAATATGTACTGTTACCCCTAGACCAAACCAAGGCTGACTGTCATCTCCACAACATGTATTGTTACCCCTAGACCAAACCAAGGCTGACTGTCATCTCCACAACATGTACTGTTACCCCTAGACCAAACCAAGGCTGACTGTCATCTCCACAATATGTACTGTTACCCCTAGACCAAACCAAGGCTGACTGTCATCTCCACAATATGTACTGTTACCCCTAGACCAAACCAAGGCTGACTGTCATCTCCACAATATGTACTGTTACCCCTAGACCAAACCAAGGCTGACTGTCATCTCCACAACATGTACTGTTACCCCTAGACCAAACCAAGGCTGACTGTCATCTCCACAACATGTACTGTTACCCCTAGACCAAACCAAGGCTGACTGTCATCTCCACAACATGTACTGTTACCCCTAGACCAAACCAAGGCTGACTGTCATCTCCACAACATGTACTGTTACCCCTAGACCAAACCAAGGCTGACTGTCATCTCCACAATATGTACTGTTACCCCTAGACCAAACCAAGGCTGACTGTCATCTCCACAATATGTACTGTTACCCCTAGACCAAACCAAGGCTGACTGTCATCTCCACAACATGTACTGTTACCCCTAGACCAAACCAAGGCTGAATGTCATCTCCACAACATGTACTGTTACCCCTAGACCAAACCAAGGCTGACTGTCATCTCCACAATATGTACTGTTACCCCTAGACCAAACCAAGGCTGACTGTCATCTCCACAATATGTACTGTTACCCCTAGACCAAACCAAGGCTGACTGTCATCTCCACAATATGTACTGTTACCCCTAGACCAAACCAAGGCTGACTGTCATCTCCACAACATGTACTGTTACCCCTAGACCAAACCAAGGCTGACTGTCATCTCCACAACATGTACTGTTACCCCTAGACCAAACCAAGGCTGACTGTCATCTCCACAATATGTACTGTTACCCCTAGACCAAACCAAGGCTGACTGTCATCTCCACAACTTGTACTGTTACCCCTAGACCAAACCAAGGCTGACTGTCATCTCCACAACATGTACTGTTACCCCTAGACCAAACCAAGGCTGACTGTCATCTCCACAATATGTACTGTTACCCCTAGACCAAACCAAGGCTGACTGTCATCTCCACAATATGTACTGTTACCCCTAGACCAAACCAAGGCTGACTGTCATATCCACAACATGTACTGTTACCCCTAGACCAAACCAAGGCTGAATGTCATCTCCACAACATGTACTGTTACCCCTAGACCAAACCAAGGCTGACTGTCATCTCCACAATATGTACTGTTACCCCTAGACCAAACCAAGGCTGACTGTCATCTCCACAATATGTACTGTTACCCCTAGACCAAACCAAGGCTGACTGTCATCTCCACAATATGTACTGTTACCCCTAGACCAAACCAAGGCTGACTGTCATCTCCACAACATGTACTGTTACCCCTAGACCAAACCAAGGCTGAATGTCATCTCCACAACATGTACTGTTACCCCTAGACCAAACCAAGGCTGACTGTCATCTCCACAATATTTACTGTTACCCCTAGACCAAACCAAGGCTGACTGTCATCTCCACAATATGTACTGTTACCCCTAGACCAAACCAAGGCTGACTGTCATCTCCACAATATGTACTGTTACCCCTAGACCAAACCAAGGCTGACTGTCATCTCCACAACATGTACTGTTACCCCTAGACCAAACCAAGGCTGACTGTCATCTCCACAACATGTACTGTTACCCCTAGACCAAACCAAGGCTGACTGTCATCTCCACAACATGTACTGTTACCCCTAGACCAAACCAAGGCTGACTGTCATCTCCACAATATGTACTGTTACCCCTAGACCAAACCAAGGCTGACTGTCATCTCCACAATATGTACTGTTACCCCTAGACCAAACCAAGGCTGACTGTCATCTCCACAACATGTACTGTTACCCCTAGACCAAACCAAGGCTGAATGTCATCTCCACAACATGTACTGTTAACCCTAGACCAAACCAAAGCTGACTGTCATCTCCACAATATGTACTGTTACCCCTAGACCAAACCAAGGCTGACTGTCATCTCCACAATATGTACTGTTACCCCTAGACCAAACCAAGGCTGACTGTCATCTCCACAACATGTACTGTTACCCCTAGACCAAACCAAGGCTGACTGTCATCTCCACAACATGTACTGTTACCCCTAGACCAAACCAAGGCTGACTGTCATCTCCACAACATGTACTGTTACCCCTAGACCAAACCAAGGCGACTGTCATCTCCACAACATGTACTGTTACCCCTAGACCAAACCAAGGCTGACTGTCATCTCCACAACATGTACTGTTACCCCTAGACCAAACCAAGGCTGACTGTCATCTCCACAACATGTACTGTTACCCCTAGACCAAACCAAGGCTGACTGTCATCTCCACAACATGTACTGTTACCCCTAGACCAAACCAAGGCTGACTGTCATCTCCACAATATGTACTGTTACCCCTAGACCAAACCAAGGCTGACTGTCATCTCCACAATATGTACTGTTACCCCTAGACCAAACCAAGGCTGACTGTCATATCCACAACATGTACTGTTACCCCTAGACCAAACCAAGGCTGAATGTCATCTCCACAACATGTACTGTTACCCCTAGACCAAACCAAGGCTGACTGTCATCTCCACAATATGTACTGTTACCCCTAGAACAAACCAAGGCTGACTGTCATCTCCACAATATGTACTGTTACCCCTAGACCAAACCAAGGCTGACTGTCATCTCCAAAACATGTACTGTTACCCCTAGACCAAACCAAGGCTGACTGTCATCTCCACAACATGTACTGTTACCCCTAGACCAAACCAAGGCTGACTGTCATCTCCACAACATGTACTGTTACCCCTAGACCAAACCAAGGCTGACTGTCATCTCCACAATATGTACTGTTACCCCTAGACCAAACCAAGGCTGACTGTCATCTCCACAACATGTACTGTTACCCCTAGACCAAACCAAGGCTGACTGTCATCTCCACAATATGTACTGTTACCCCTAGACCAAACCAAGGCTGACTGTCATCTCCACAACATGTACTGTTACCCCTAGACCAAACCAAGGCTGACTGTCATCTCCACAATATGTACTGTTACCCCTAGACCAAACCAAGGCTGACTGTCATCTCCACAACATGTACTGTTACCCCTAGACCAAACCAAGGCTGACTGTCATCTCCACAACATGTACTGTTACCCCTAGACCAAACCAAGGCTGACTGTCATCTCCACAACATGTACTGTTACCCCTAGACCAAACCAAGGCTGACTGTCATCTCCACAATATGTACTGTTACCCCTAGACCAAACCAAGGCTGACTGTCATCTCCACAATATGTACTGTTACCCCTAGACCAAACCAAGGCTGACTGTCATCTCCACAACATGTACTGTTACCCCTAGACCAAACCAAGGCTGACTGTCATCTCCACAATATGTACTGTTACCCCTAGACCAAACCAAGGCTGACTGTCATCTCCACAATATGTACTGTTACCCCTAGACCAAAACAAGGCTGACTGTCATCTCCACAATATGTACTGTTACCCCTAGACCAAACCAAGGATGACTGTCATCTCCACAACATGTACTGTTACCCCTAGACCAAACCAAGGCCGACTGTCATCTCCACAATATGTACTGTTACCCCTAGACCAAACCAAGGCTGACTGTCATCTCCACAATATGTACTGTTACCCCTAGACCAAACCAAGGCTGACTGTCATCTCCACAACATGTACTGTTACCCCTAGACCAAACCAAGGCTGACTGTCATCTCCACAATATGTACTGTTACCCCTAGACCAAACCAAGGCTGACTGTCATCTCCACAATATGTACTGTTACCCCTAGACCAAAACAAGGCTGACTGTCATCTCCACAATATGTACTGTTACCCCTAGACCAAACCAAGGCTGACTGTCATCTCCACAATATGTACTGTTACCCCTAGAACAAACCAAGGCTGACTGTCATCTCCACAATATGTACTGTTACCCCTAGACCAAACCAAGGCTGACTGTCATCTCCACAATATGTACTGTTACCCCTAGACCAAACCAAGGCTGAATGTCATCTCCACAATATGTACTGTTACCGCTACACAAAACCAAGGCTGACTGTCATCTCCACAATATGTACTGTTACCCCTAGACCAAACCAAGGCTGACTGTCATCTCCACAATATGTACTGTTACCCCTAGACCAAACCAAGGCTGACTGTCATCTCCACAATATGTACTGTTACCCCTAGACCAAACCAAGGCTGACTGTCATCTCCACAATATGTACTGTTACCCCTAGACCAAACCAAGGCTGACTGTCATCTCCACAACATGTACTGTTACCACTAGACCAAACCAAGGCTGACTGTCATCTCCACAATATGTACTGTTACCCCTAGACCAAACCAAGGCTGACTGTCATCTCCACAATATGTACTGTTACCCCTAGACCAAACCAAGGCTGACTGTCATCTCCACAATATGTACTGTTACCCCTAGACCAAACCAAGGCTGACTGTCATCTCCACAATATGTACTGTTACCCCTAGACCAAACCAAGGCTGACTGTCATCTCCACAACATGTACTGTTACCCCTAGACCAAACCAAGGCTGACTGTCATCTCCACAACATGTACTGTTACCCCTAGACCAAAACAAGGCTGACTGTCATCTCCACAACATGTACTGTTACCCCTAGACCAAACCAAAGCTGACTGTCATCTCCACAACATGTACTGTTACCCCTAGACCAAACCAAGGCTGACTGTCATCTCCACAACATGTACTGTTACCCCTAGACCAAACCAAGGCTGACTGTCATCTCCACAACATGTACTGTTACCCCTAGACCAAACCAAGGCTGACTGTCATCTCCACAACATGTACTGTTACCCCTAGACCAAACCAAGGCTGACTGTCATCTCCACAACATGTACTGTTACCCCTAGACCAAACCAAGGCTGACTGTCATCTCCACAATATGTACTGTTACCCCTAGACCAAACCAAGGCTGAATGTCATCTCCACAACATGTACTGTTACCCCTAGACCAAACCAAGCCTGACTGTCATCTCCACAACATGTACTGTTACCTCTGGACCAAACCAAGGCTGACTGTCATCTCCACAACATGTACTGTTACCCCTAGACCAAACCAAGGCTGACTGTCATCTCCACAATATGTACTGTTACCCCTAGACCAAACCAAGGCTGACTGTCATCTCCACAACATGTACTGTTACCCCTAGACCAAACCAAGGCTGACTGTCATCTCCACAACATGTACTGTTACCCCTAGACCAAACCAGGGCTGACTGTCATCTCCACAATATGTACTGTTACCCCTAGACCAAACCAAGGCTGACTGTCATCTCCACAATATGTACTGTTACCCCTAGACCAAAACAAGGCTGACTGTCATCTCCACAATATGTACTGTTACCCCTAGACCAAACCAAGGCTGACTGTCATCTCCACAATATGTACTGTTACCCCTAGACCAAACCAAGGCTGACTGTCATCTCCACAATATGTACTGTTACCCCTAGACCAAACCAAGGCTGACTGTCATCTCCACAATATGTACTGTTACCCCTAGACCAAACCAAGGCTGAATGTCATCTCCACAATATGTACTGTTACCCCTACACAAAACCAAGGCTGACTGTCATCTCCACAATATGTACTGTTACCCCTAGACCAAACCAAGGCTGACTGTCATCTCCACAATATGTACTGTTACCCCTAGACAAAACCAAGGCTGACTGTCATCTCCACAATATGTACTGTTACCCCTAGACCAAACCAAGGATGACTGTCATCTCCACAACATGTACTGTTACCCCTAGACCAAACCAAGGCTGACTGTCATCTCCACAATATGTACTGTTACCCCTAGACCAAACCAAGGCTGACTGTCATCTCCACAATATGTACTGTTACCCCTAGACCAAACCAAGGCTGACTGTCATCTCCACAACATGTACTGTTACCCCTAGACCAAACCAAGGCTGACTGTCATCTCCACAATATGTACTGTTACCCCTAGACCAAACCAAGGCTGACTGTCATCTCCACAACATGTACTGTTACCCCTAGACCAAACCAAGGCTGACTGTCATCTCCACAATATGTACTGTTACCCCTAGACCAAACCAAGGCTGACTGTCATCTCCACAACTTGTACTGTTACCCCTAGACCAAACCAAGGCTGACTGTCATCTCCACAACATGTACTGTTACCCCTAGACCAAACCAAGGCTGACTGTCATCTCCACAATATGTACTGTTACCCCTAGACCAAACCAAGGCTGACTGTCATCTCCACAATATGTACTGTTACCCCTAGACCAAACCAAGGCTGACTGTCATATCCACAACATGTACTGTTACCCCTAGACCAAACCAAGGCTGAATGTCATCTCCACAACATGTACTGTTACCCCTAGACCAAACCAAGGCTGACTGTCATCTCCACAATATGTACTGTTACCCCTAGACCAAACCAAGGCTGACTGTCATCTCCACAATATGTACTGTTACCCCTAGACCAAACCAAGGCTGACTGTCATCTCCACAATATGTACTGTTACCCCTAGACCAAACCAAGGCTGACTGTCATCTCCACAACATGTACTGTTACCCCTAGACCAAACCAAGGCTGAATGTCATCTCCACAACATGTACTGTTACCCCTAGACCAAACCAAGGCTGACTGTCATCTCCACAATATTTACTGTTACCCCTAGACCAAACCAAGGCTGACTGTCATCTCCACAATATGTACTGTTACCCCTAGACCAAACCAAGGCTGACTGTCATCTCCACAATATGTACTGTTACCCCTAGACCAAACCAAGGCTGACTGTCATCTCCACAACATGTACTGTTACCCCTAGACCAAACCAAGGCTGACTGTCATCTCCACAACATGTACTGTTACCCCTAGACCAAACCAAGGCTGACTGTCATCTCCACAACATGTACTGTTACCCCTAGACCAAACCAAGGCTGACTGTCATCTCCACAATATGTACTGTTACCCCTAGACCAAACCAAGGCTGACTGTCATCTCCACAATATGTACTGTTACCCCTAGACCAAACCAAGGCTGACTGTCATCTCCACAACATGTACTGTTACCCCTAGACCAAACCAAGGCTGAATGTCATCTCCACAACATGTACTGTTAACCCTAGACCAAACCAAAGCTGACTGTCATCTCCACAATATGTACTGTTACCCCTAGACCAAACCAAGGCTGACTGTCATCTCCACAATATGTACTGTTACCCCTAGACCAAACCAAGGCTGACTGTCATCTCCACAACATGTACTGTTACCCCTAGACCAAACCAAGGCTGACTGTCATCTCCACAACATGTACTGTTACCCCTAGACCAAACCAAGGCTGACTGTCATCTCCACAACATGTACTGTTACCCCTAGACCAAACCAAGGCTGACTGTCATCTCCACAACATGTACTGTTACCCCTAGACCAAACCAAGGCTGACTGTCATCTCCACAATATGTACTGTTACCCCTAGACCAAACCAAGGCTGACTGTCATCTCCACAATATGTACTGTTACCCCTAGACCAAACCAAGGCTGACTGTCATATCCACAACATGTACTGTTACCCCTAGACCAAACCAAGGCTGAATGTCATCTCCACAACATGTACTGTTACCCCTAGACCAAACCAAGGCTGACTGTCATCTCCACAATATGTACTGTTACCCCTAGACCAAACCAAGGCTGACTGTCATCTCCACAATATGTACTGTTACCCCTAGACCAAACCAAGGCTGACTGTCATCTCCACAATATGTACTGTTACCCCTAGACCAAACCAAGGCTGACTGTCATCTCCACAACATGTACTGTTACCCCTAGACCAAACCAAGGCTGAATGTCATCTCCACAACATGTACTGTTACCCCTAGACCAAACCAAGGCTGACTGTCATCTCCACAATATTTACTGTTACCCCTAGACCAAACCAAGGCTGACTGTCATCTCCACAATATGTACTGTTACCCCTAGACCAAACCAAGGCTGACTGTCATCTCCACAATATGTACTGTTACCCCTAGACCAAACCAAGGCTGACTGTCATCTCCACAACATGTACTGTTACCCCTAGACCAAACCAAGGCTGACTGTCATCTCCACAACATGTACTGTTACCCCTAGACCAAACCAAGGCTGACTGTCATCTCCACAACATGTACTGTTACCCCTAGACCAAACCAAGGCTGACTGTCATCTCCACAATATGTACTGTTACCCCTAGACCAAACCAAGGCTGACTGTCATCTCCACAATATGTACTGTTACCCCTAGACCAAACCAAGGCTGACTGTCATCTCCACAACATGTACTGTTACCCCTAGACCAAACCAAGGCTGAATGTCATCTCCACAACATGTACTGTTAACCCTAGACCAAACCAAAGCTGACTGTCATCTCCACAATATGTACTGTTACCCCTAGACCAAACCAAGGCTGACTGTCATCTCCACAATATGTACTGTTACCCCTAGACCAAACCAAGGCTGACTGTCATCTCCACAACATGTACTGTTACCCCTAGACCAAACCAAGGCTGACTGTCATCTCCACAACATGTACTGTTACCCCTAGACCAAACCAAGGCTGACTGTCATCTCCACAACATGTACTGTTACCCCTAGACCAAACCAAGGCTGACTGTCATCTCCACAACATGTACTGTTACCCCTAGACCAAACCAAGGCTGACTGTCATCTCCACAACATGTACTGTTACCCCTAGACCAAACCAAGGCTGACTGTCATCTCCACAACATGTACTGTTACCCCTAGACCAAACCAAGGCTGACTGTCATCTCCACAACATGTACTGTTACCCCTAGACCAAACCAAGGCTGACTGTCATCTCCACAATATGTACTGTTACCCCTAGACCAAACCAAGGCTGACTGTCATCTCCACAATATGTACTGTTACCCCTAGACCAAACCAAGGCTGACTGTCATATCCACAACATGTACTGTTACCCCTAGACCAAACCAAGGCTGAATGTCATCTCCACAACATGTACTGTTACCCCTAGACCAAACCAAGGCTGACTGTCATCTCCACAATATGTACTGTTACCCCTAGAACAAACCAAGGCTGACTGTCATCTCCACAATATGTACTGTTACCCCTAGACCAAACCAAGGCTGACTGTCATCTCCAAAACATGTACTGTTACCCCTAGACCAAACCAAGGCTGACTGTCATCTCCACAACATGTACTGTTACCCCTAGACCAAACCAAGGCTGACTGTCATCTCCACAACATGTACTGTTACCCCTAGACCAAACCAAGGCTGACTGTCATCTCCACAATATGTACTGTTACCCCTAGACCAAACCAAGGCTGACTGTCATCTCCACAACATGTACTGTTACCCCTAGACCAAACCAAGGCTGACTGTCATCTCCACAATATGTACTGTTACCCCTAGACCAAACCAAGGCTGACTGTCATCTCCACAACATGTACTGTTACCCCTAGACCAAACCAAGGCTGACTGTCATCTCCACAATATGTACTGTTACCCCTAGACCAAACCAAGGCTGACTGTCATCTCCACAACATGTACTGTTACCCCTAGACCAAACCAAGGCTGACTGTCATCTCCACAACATGTACTGTTACCCCTAGACCAAACCAAGGCTGACTGTCATCTCCACAACATGTACTGTTACCCCTAGACCAAACCAAGGCTGACTGTCATCTCCACAATATGTACTGTTACCCCTAGACCAAACCAAGGCTGACTGTCATCTCCACAATATGTACTGTTACCCCTAGACCAAACCAAGGCTGACTGTCATCTCCACAACATGTACTGTTACCCCTAGACCAAACCAAGGCTGACTGTCATCTCCACAATATGTACTGTTACCCCTAGACCAAACCAAGGCTGACTGTCATCTCCACAATATGTACTGTTACCCCTAGACCAAAACAAGGCTGACTGTCATCTCCACAATATGTACTGTTACCCCTAGACCAAACCAAGGATGACTGTCATCTCCACAACATGTACTGTTACCCCTAGACCAAACCAAGGCTGACTGTCATCTCCACAATATGTACTGTTACCCCTAGACCAAACCAAGGCTGACTGTCATCTCCACAATATGTACTGTTACCCCTAGACCAAACCAAGGCTGACTGTCATCTCCACAACATGTACTGTTACCCCTAGACCAAACCAAGGCTGACTGTCATCTCCACAATATGTACTGTTACCCCTAGACCAAACCAAGGCTGACTGTCATCTCCACAATATGTACTGTTACCCCTAGACCAAAACAAGGCTGACTGTCATCTCCACAATATGTACTGTTACCCCTAGACCAAACCAAGGCTGACTGTCATCTCCACAATATGTACTGTTACCCCTAGAACAAACCAAGGCTGACTGTCATCTCCACAATATGTACTGTTACCCCTAGACCAAACCAAGGCTGACTGTCATCTCCACAATATGTACTGTTACCCCTAGACCAAACCAAGGCTGAATGTCATCTCAACAATATGTACTGTTACCGCTACACAAAACCAAGGCTGACTGTCATCTCCACAATATGTACTGTTACCCCTAGACCAAACCAAGGCTGACTGTCATCTCCACAATATGTACTGTTACCCCTAGACCAAACCAAGGCTGACTGTCATCTCCACAATATGTACTGTTACCCCTAGACCAAACCAAGGCTGACTGTCATCTCCACAATATGTACTGTTACCCCTAGACCAAACCAAGGCTGACTGTCATCTCCACAACATGTACTGTTACCACTAGACCAAACCAAGGCTGACTGTCATCTCCACAATATGTACTGTTACCCCTAGACCAAACCAAGGCTGACTGTCATCTCCACAATATGTACTGTTACCCCTAGACCAAACCAAGGCTGACTGTCATCTCCACAACATGTACTGTTACCCCTAGACCAAACCAAGGCTGACTGTCATCTCCACAATATGTACTGTTACCCCTAGACCAAACCAAGGCTGACTGTCATCTCCACAACATGTACTGTTACCCCTAGACCAAACCAAGGCTGACTGTCATCTCCACAACATGTACTGTTACCCCTAGACCAAAACAAGGCTGACTGTCATCTCCACAACATGTACTGTTACCCCTAGACCAAACCAAGGCTGACTGTCATCTCCACAACATGTACTGTTACCCCTAGACCAAACCAAGGCTGACTGTCATCTCCACAACATGTACTGTTACCCCTAGACCAAACCAAGGCTGACTGTCATCTCCACAACATGTACTGTTACCCCTAGACCAAACCAAGGCTGACTGTCATCTCCACAACATGTACTGTTACCCCTAGACCAAACCAAGGCTGACTGTCATCTCCACAACATGTACTGTTACCCCTAGACCAAACCAAGGCTGACTGTCATCTCCACAATATGTACTGTTACCCCTAGACCAAACCAAGGCTGAATGTCATCTCCACAACATGTACTGTTACCCCTAGACCAAACCAAGCCTGACTGTCATCTCCACAACATGTACTGTTACCTCTGGACCAAACCAAGGCTGACTGTCATCTCCACAACATGTACTGTTACCCCTAGACCAAACCAAGGCTGACTGTCATCTCCACAATATGTACTGTTACCCCTAGACCAAACCAAGGCTGACTGTCATCTCCACAACATGTACTGTTACCCCTAGACCAAACCAAGGCTGACTGTCATCTCCACAACATGTACTGTTACCCCTAGACCAAACCAGGGCTGACTGTCATCTCCACAATATGTACTGTTACCCCTAGACCAAACCAAGGCTGACTGTCATCTCCACAATATGTACTGTTACCCCTAGACCAAAACAAGGCTGACTGTCATCTCCACAATATGTACTGTTACCCCTAGACCAAACCAAGGCTGACTGTCATCTCCACAATATGTACTGTTACCCCTAGACCAAACCAAGGCTGACTGTCATCTCCACAATATGTACTGTTACCCCTAGACCAAACCAAGGCTGACTGTCATCTCCACAATATGTACTGTTACCCCTAGACCAAACCAAGGCTGAATGTCATCTCCACAATATGTACTGTTACCCCTACACAAAACCAAGGCTGACTGTCATCTCCACAATATGTACTGTTACCCCTAGACCAAACCAAGGCTGACTGTCATCTCCACAATATGTACTGTTACCCCTAGACAAAACCAAGGCTGACTGTCATCTCCACAATATGTACTGTTACCCCTAGACCAAACCAAGGCTGACTGTCATCTCCACAATATGTACTGTTACCCCTAGACCAAACCAAGGCTGACTGTCATCTCCACAACATGTACTGTTACCACTAGACCAAACCAAGGCTGACTGTCATCTCCACAATATGTACTGTTACCCCTAGACCAAACCAAGGCTGACTGTCATCTCCACAATATGTACTGTTACCCCTAGACCAAACCAAGGCTGACTGTCATCTCCACAACATGTACTGTTACCCCTAGACCAAACCAAGGCTGACTGTCATCTCCACAATATGTACTGTTACCCCTAGACCAAACCAAGGCTGACTGTCATCTCCACAACATGTACTGTTACCCCTAGACCAAACCAAGGCTGACTGTCATCTCCACAATATGTACTGTTACCCCTAGACCAAACCAAGGCTGACTGTCATCTCCACAACATGTACTGTTACCCCTAGACCAAACCAAGGCTGACTGTCATCTCCACAATATGTACTGTTACCCCTAGACCAAACCAAGGCTGACTGTCATCTCCACAACATGTACTGTTACCCCTAGACCAAACCAAGGCTGACTGTCATCTCCACAACATGTACTGTTACCCCTAGACCAAACCAAGGCTGACTGTCATCTCCACAATATGTACTGTTACCCCTAGACCAAACCAAGGCTGACTGTCATCTCCACAACATGTACTGTTACCCCTAGACCAAACCAAGGCTGACTGTCATCTCCACAACATGTACTGTTACCCCTAGACCAAACCAAGGCTGACTGTCATCTCCACAACATGTACTGTTACCCCTAGACCAAACCAAGGCTGACTGTCATCTCCACAATATGTACTGTTACCCCTAGACCAAACCAAGGCTGACTGTCATCTCCACAACATGTACTGTTACCCCTAGACCAAACCAAGGCTGACTGTCATCTCCACAACATGTACTGTTACCCCTAGACCAAACCAAGGCTGACTGTCATCTCCACAAGATGTACTGTTACCCCTAGACCAAACCAAGGCTGACTGTCATCTCCACAACATGTACTGTTACCCCTAGACCAAACCAAGGCTGACTGTCATCTCCACAATATGTACTGTTACCCCTAGACCAAACCAAGGCTGACTGTCATCTCCACAACATGTACTGTTACCCCTAGACCAAACCAAGGCTGACTGTCATCTCCACAACATGAAACGTTACCCGTAGACCAAAATGAGGCTGACTGTCATCTCCACAACATGTACTGTTACCAATAGACCAACATGAGAATGACTGTCATCTCCACAACATGTACTGTTAACACCAGACCAAGACAAGGCTGAGCTCTGCAGACCAGAAGACATTTGCTCAACAGCAACCGCTCAGTTACTGGCCCAACGCTCTAACCACTAGGCTACCTGCCATCTTAATATATAAGTAACTATGTAAATTCCTGTTAACAGCCATAATGACATGGTGTTTTAAAAAACACAGTACATGCACCTGAACACAAACACAAACACACACACGCACACACACACACACACACACACACACACACACACACACACACACACACACACACACACACACACACACATATAGCTATACTTGAGTGAAGTAGGCTGTGTTTTAGGCTTCGGTAAAGAGACTGGAGAATGTGGTAGATGTACAATGATGTTAATGAATGGTGAGAGGGAACTGTAATGTACAGACAGCAGTGGAATGTATTCTGGCAGTGATTCTGCTATCAAAGCTGTTTACACTTTCAAACTTTCTCTCTTGGTGTCTCTGCCTTTGTGTGTTGTAGTCCGTTTGTAGGAGTTGAACAGTTAGATCTAGTTGAGGTGTACATGGTTATATATGAAGAACAGGAACGGTGAGGTACATAGTTATACATTAAGTACAGGAATGTTGAGGTGTACTAGGTTATACTGTATATGAAGTACAGGAATGTTGAGGTGTAGTTGGTAATACTGTATATGAAGTACAGGAATGTTGAGGTGTACTTGGTTATACTGTATATGAAGTACAGGAATGTTGAGGTGTACTTGGTTATACTGTATATGAAGTACAGGAATG
>NC_092170.1:36992494-37014994 GCF_045791955.1 Oncorhynchus clarkii lewisi
ATGAATGATAGGTCTGTACAGAGAAACATGACAGACAGTTTTACTATACCAGCTGCTACCAAATAGTCTCTCGTAACCTTATCTCCTTAACCCCTCTCAAACACACACTATCTTAATTTCTCTCTCTCTCTCTTTCTCTCTCCCTCTCTCTCTTACTCATATTTCCCTCTTGTCTCTGCTATTTAGGGCCTAGCATATCAGCCTTGGTTCTCTTCTCTAGTAGATGTGAGTTAGTAGACTCTGTCCTCCTATCTCCAGAGCCATATGCCATGCCTTATATTGGTGACCCTGGTATCTAGTTCTGTGACAGCTGGCCAGGCACTAATGAACTCTCCTCTCTTATCTCTTAGGCTGTGTCAGGCTGGGCGTGAACGTGTGGGAGTGTGTGTGCCAATGGGGGTTTATTTTGGGACAAAATCTGGGACACAGATACTGTACAGCCTGGGGCTGCCGAAAGATCCAAAATCTACCTGACTCATGCTACCACAATATAATTCCCATAGCCTATAAACTAAGCTCAGATACAATGCATGAAAACATTGAGAGAAAATCTCTTCTTTTCACATAGCAGAATTGAACAGTGATTTCAGTTCTTATCCAGAATCACAACAGATGTCGTTAGATCCTGAACAGGTCACGATTAAGGGAAGTAGGCTTAGGATAGACTATTCATTTTAGATGTCAGAGGTGTAATCATGAAAACTTTTTTGAAAATAACCATCCCAAAACAAACGAGAAAATTGATTTTTGGTCTTGATCATGGTAATGTCGAAGTGAACAAAGTCTACCATGCGATTTGATGTGGCCCGGGCTCTCATGCGGGGTTGTATTGCCCGCTGGAGGCTGCGCGCGGAAAGGCACGGAACAGAGTATGAGCACTTCCTTTCCACTCGCCGCCGTGACTGCTGCAGTGAGATCGAACGGAGAGAAACTGTCAGGAGCCAATGGCTACCCTCCCTTCTGTTCAGAGAGAGAGCGAGAGAGAGAGAGAGAGAGAGAGAGAGAGAGAGAGAGAGAGAGAGAGAGAGAGAGAAAATATATATATATATATATATATACAAATATGTATATTATTATCTATCTCACTTGCTTTGGCAATGTTAACACATGTTTCCCATGTCAATAAACCCCCTTGAATTGAATTGAATTGAGAGAAAACAAAAACAAATTTAGGAGATGGGACAGTCCAGTGTAGTTGAATCATATGCTTACACCCAAAAAGGCACAAGATAAACTGTAGGATGAACTGTATCAAGTCAACGTATTCAAGTTAGTCATTTTCTGTAAAGAGTAGCCAAAGATTCAAAAAACAAATCCACTGCCTCTCTGCTCCCTGGTCTCCGCCTCACTTTGCCTGTCATCCACAGGTCTGCTGCCTCAGAGAAGCAGAACCGCCCGCCTCGCACACACCTCTCTCTCCTTTCCAACAGAGAGAGAGAAAGAGAGAGAGAGAGAGAGAGAGAGAGAGCGCTCCTATTGCGACAGTCAGAGCGCTCCTCCTCTCAGCAAGGCCGACACCATACACAACCAACGCCAATGTCCCCTCCACTCCCCCCGTATTCTCCCTCTATCTTCACTTAAAGCTCCTTCCAGTGACGTCTTAAAAAGAGGCGAAGGAAAAATAGACTTTGATCCACAGCAGGTTGGCGCATCGGACAGAGCTGGGAAGCTTAAGCCAAGGAGAGTGCAGTTTCGTCTGGCTATACTGTTGAACGTTCGTACGTGGAAGCAAGCAAGCTGAGGACCTGCATCATAAGCAAAGTGGATAGAAAAAAAGAGAGAACATTGCATTCCAATCACGTCTTCATTTTCTCTCTCTTTGCCTGAGCCACAGCGGTAGGAGAGAGAGCAAGGGACATAGAGAGAGAGAGAGAAAGAGAGGGAGAGAGGGAGAGGGAGAGAGAGAGGGAGAGAGAGAGAGACAGAGAGAGAGAGAGAGACAGAGAGAGAGAGATAGAGAGCAACGGGAAAATCTCGGCAGGAAGAGAGGCAGAGAAGGAAAGAGAGAGATCCAACAATCTTTAAACCAGTGGTGCTTTTTTCCGGATGCTGTTAAATTGCAGTGCCAAAGTAAGGTGAGTGGTGCGTGTGTGAATTTGTGCGTGTGTTAATGTGTATCCTTATTGCATATAGCTAAGCCACGGACGTGGGAGGGAAAGGAACGCACTCGTGGATGGTGAGAATGGAGCAGAGGAATCTGGCTATCCTATCTGATCAATGAGCATTTTGTTTCCCACATTCAACGGTTTCGAGCCGATGTCACGACGAAAGCACCTGCATAGCGCTCGGCTCGCATTCCAACAGCTTCTTTTCCTTACCTTATATAGGTTTCATTTCTATTGCCTTTACATCCCAACGTTTGTTTCATAATTCGGGTTTGCCAGTTCTTTGAGATACAACAGACATTGTCAATGTATTTTTTTATTATTTCATTGCGTTTTCCGTATAGACAATCGTGTCCATAATTGAACCTATGTTTCTTTAATGGATGTACCTACCCAGTGCTAACAGTTTGTGGTTTGGTCAAGGTACAGGGTTTGATTGTGCTATGCTGTATGGATGTGCACGGCTCATTCCTATGCATATTTTTCTTGTTTTTCCTTCTCTCCCTCTTTCAACAGCCCATAACGGAAGGCACGCGGGACATCTCACCTCCCCCGCTACACGGGCACCGCAAAAGCAGGCGATGTGAAGTTGGATCCCATTAAACTGAGTAGGTACCCCGGGATATAACTGCTGACACCCAGGAATATAACACTTTACCAACCGCTGTGGGACGTGGAAATGCTAAACGATCGGAAAGAGTAAGGGAGAATACGTTTTCTCTCTTTTTTAGTGTTTTTCGGATGTTGTATTATTTCAGCACCACCGATTTAATGGACAGCGCCTGCAGGAGCTTTGTGTGTTTTCCATGGGATCTCAGCACCACGGACAGCGCATAGATTTGCAGTACAAGCCAAATGGTGGAGGCAGAGCACTGGGAACATACAAAGTGCGCTATTCATCGTAGTGTGTGTGTGTGTGTGTGTGTGTGTGTGTGTGTGTGTGTGTGTGTGTGTGTGTGTGTGTGTGTGTGTGTGTGTGTGTGTGTGTGTGTGTGTGTGTGCGTGCGTGTGTGTGTGTGTGCAGTTTTGACAAGAACAGCGGTGATGGTAAAGGGAATCGTTTCATAGGTAGTAACGTGTCCTAAATGTATGTCATTTTCGTTTACTATGACCATAAGGACATGGGAGGGGAGATGACAAATCCATTTTTTGGTATTTTTCTCTCTAGCCCTTGAGCAGCTGATGTCATCTCCGTTCATCTATAGCATATTATATTTACATATGGAGGTTAAGCTAAACATATCTTATTTTGGTAGGCTATGAACAATCTGCAATTTGTTCTCTAACATTTAACCCGGCAGTTGCCCCGAAGACAATGATATGTAATCAGTTGTCACTTGAATGTTATACCCTTATAACAAATAGCTGCATTTCCTAAGGTTGTTTAATTAGAACACTGCCCAAACGTCCTCTCGTCCTCTTGTTCTCTCTGGTCCGTGCCTTGAGCCCTGATGACAAGCTATGTCCCTTTCCCTAGGTTAACGGGGGTATAGCGCACGCTATGGCGTGATTAATCTGGCGAAACCACACTGTCGTTCATTATCACAACAACAAAGCGAACTCCGGTGTCTGATTTTCCGCGAGAGGTTTGTTATGTTATGTATTAAATACAGAGAGATACCCTCTCCTCTCTTCCACGGCCACCTGCTGTTGCCATCCTTCATTCATTCATTGAGATAAGCATCTCCGAGTTTGATTTATGGCAGCCTTAGGCTAGTGGTAGGTACTCATAACGTGGAATATGGTGACGTTAAACCAGACCAATAGGGACATTTGTAATTGTTTTAGGTTGGTGTGTAATGAATTAAACAGTCAGTGTTGCTACGTTGATACACCAATGTCGCTGTGTTCATTTATTTCCATGTGCACCTTCCATGAGACAGCAATACTAACGGTTTCTCTCTCTCTGTCTCTTTTTCTCCTCTTTGTCACATTCTTCACCCGCTGTCCCTGTGTGTGTGTCCTGTCTGTCCCTGTCCCTGTGTGCGTGTCCTGTCTGTGTCTGTCCCTGTGTGTGTGTCTGTGTGTGTCTGTATATGTCTGTGTGTGTGTGTGTGTGTGTGTGTGTGTGTGTGTGTGTGTGTGTGTGTGTGTGTGTGTGTGTGTGTGTGTGTGTGTGTGTGTGTGTGTGTGTGTTTGTGTCTGTGCCCCTTCTCCCTCTCCCTCTCTTGTCTATGGTCTCAGTGCTGTGAAGTGGCTTGCCATAGCCGTGACTTCATCAGGTCTCAGTGAGGATGCTGTGGGTTACCTTGCTGAGCACCATAGCCTTAGGATGGACCACCCCAATCCCACTGCTGGAGGACTCGGAGGAGATCGACGAGCCCTGCTTCGAGCCCTGCTACTGCCAAGTCAAAGAGGGCGTATTTCACGTCCACTGCGACAGCAAAGGATTTACGAACGTCAGTCAGATCTCCCAGATATGGACACGGCCCTTCAAACTCAACCTGCAGAGGAACTCCATGAGGAAGCTGTACTTCAACAGTTTTCTTCACCTCAACAACGCCGTATCCATTAATCTGGGGAATAATGCGCTACAGGACATCCACGCCGGAGCATTTAACGGATTGGGAATTCTGAAACGGCTGTTCCTCCATGAGAACAAACTAGAGGTTTTCCGTAATGACACCTTCCTGGGTCTGGAAAGCTTGGAATACCTGCAAGCGGACTACAATGTCATCAAGAGGATAGAGAGCGGAGCCTTCAGGCACCTCCACAAACTCAGAGTACTCATCCTAAATGACAATCTGATACCAGTCCTGCCCAGCTTTCTATTCAGGTCGGTGTCACTAACACACCTGGACCTGAGGGGAAACCGGTTAAAGACATTACCATATAAGGGCACGTTGGAATATGTGGGGCGGAGCCTGATGGAGATTCAGCTAGAGGAGAATCCATGGATCTGTGAGTGTGATATAGTTCAGCTAAAAACATGGTTGGAACGCGTTCCCTACACAGCACTGGTAGGAGAGATCACCTGCGAGTACCCCTTCCACTTGCACGGGAAAGATTTACGAGAGATCAAACGCAGTGAGCTCTGTCCGTTACTTTCAGACGCGGAAATCGAGGCCAAACTGGGAATCCCTCGGTCTCCGTTCAACAACGAGAACACGTGGCCAACGAAACCTTCCTCCATGCTGTCTTCGTTCCACAACACAGCGTCGTCTGTGGAGTACAAAGAGAGACATGTCAAACCCACCAAGCGGCCCAGGCCCACCAAAAACCCTCCCACCCCTCGTAGCCTCTACCCCGGCCTGAACCAGCCCCCCATAGCTGGCTACCAGACCCGCCCCCCCATCCCCATCGTCTGCCCTTCTGGATGTATCTGCAACCTCCATATCAACGACCTGGGGCTAACGGTCAACTGTAAAGAGAAGGGCTTTCATAATATCTCAGAGCTCCTGCCCAGGCCTCTCAATGCCAAGAAACTTTATCTGAGCGGAAATCTGATACAGAAAATCTACCGGTCTGATTTCTGGAACTTTTCCAGCTTGGATTTACTACACTTGGGGAATAACCGGATATCATATGTCCAGGAAGGGGCATTTATCAATCTTCCCAACCTGAAGAGTTTGTATCTGAATGGGAACGACATTGAGAGGCTAACTCCCGGTATGTTCCGGGGCTTACAGACGTTGAGTTATCTTTATTTTGAGTATAACGTAATTCGTGAGATCCAGCCGGCATCATTCTCTCTCATGCCCAGCCTTCAGCTTGTTTTCCTCAATGACAACCTCCTCCGCACTCTCCCGACCGACGCCTTCGCAGGCACCAGCCTGGCGCGACTCAACCTCCGCAATAACTACTTCCTGTCCCTTCCTGTGCGTGGCGTTCTAGAACACCTGCATTCCATCGTCCAGGTGGACCTTCATCAGAACCCCTGGGACTGCTCCTGTGACATCATCCCCCTCAAAACCTGGATGGAGAAGCTGTCCTCTGTCATCATGGTTAGTGATGTCATCTGTAAGACTCCTGATTTTGCCTTTGGGAAGGATCTGAGGTCGCTGGATTCTGAAGTCATCTGTCCAGAGCTGAAGTACTCATCCGGACCCTCCCCAGCTCTCTTCCCCTCTGATGACATGACCACCGGTAGCTCTGGTCTGGGGGAGGCTGTGGGGAGGGGGCCGGTGCCTCTATCAGTCCTAATCCTCAGTCTTCTCGTACTGTTCATCTCAGCGGTTTTCGTGGCCGCGGGCCTCTTCGCCTTCGTCCTGCGGAGACGGAAGAAGCTACCCTTCCGGAAACGCTCTGAGGTGGATCTGACGGGAATCCAAATGCAGTGCAGGATATTCGAGGATCCGCCGAGACAGACCAGCAGTGGAAGCATAGGCTCACCTGAAAAGCCAACCAGCGGGCACACACATACACACACGCATAGTCACGTTGGCCACACACACACTCACGGTCACGTCTATGATTACATTCCTCACCCTGTTACGCAGATGTGCAACAACCCCATTTACAAGCCCCGGGAGGGAGAGGTAGGGGAGGAGGAGGGGGGGCAGTTTGCAGAAACAAAAGAGAACAACAGTAATTACCGAACCCTCTTAGAGAAGGAGAGGGAATGGACCCTAGCCATGTCTAACTCACAGCTCAACACTATCGTCACGGTAAACCACAATACAGGGGATATATCGAGTTTTCACGAGAACAGTGGGCTGTGTCCCACGGTGATTGACAGCCAGAGACCCACGCCAACTGTCGGCTTCGTAGACTGTCTGTATGGAACGGTGCCGAAGCTCAAGGACATGCACGTTGCACATGCACACCCGCCTGGTATGCAATACCCAGACTTACAACAGGACGCACGTCTCAAGGAGACGCTGCTGTTCACAGCAGGGAAAGGCTGCTACCCTGACCCCTCCCAAAGCGATTACCTCGAGTTAAGGGCCAAACTCCAAACCAAGCCGGATTACCTCGAAGTACTGGAGAAATCATATCGGTTCTAACACACGGAGTTTAGCAAAAGCTACGTATAAACACACACTCTCCCTTTTCCATTCCCCAAACGGAACAAAATCACAGAAGAAAAACGAAACAAAAAAGCAGCATGATATTAAAATGAAATATTATATGACAAAAAGTTTTCCCCCAAAATCGCTTTGGAGGAAAGGCCATTCTCAGATATTCAATGAAGTGCCTTTTTTCAGAGTAGCCAGCAATGTTATCAACCCTTATTTTTATATGGAACAGATTGGTCTATATGCTGAGGAGAGTGAGAGAACGAGAAAGAGGATAGAGACACCGGGAAAAAACACAACATCCGAAAATATATCCCGTCAAACTGAACCCTTCATGAGCTCTCAAATGGTGGAGTAACCCTGTGCGGGAGCTGGATGTCTCCACTGGGCTCGTGCTTCTGTCTCGCTATCTTTCAGGTGGATATATAAACGCCCGGGTGCCGTGCACATGAAGCTAGTAGGAAATAAATCAAACATTAAGAAAATGAATTGCAGTTTGCTGCATGCACTCGACCCATTGCAGTGGTGAGGGATTTGCTCAGAACTATCACTCACGTATTAATAGAGATACTGTAACACATTACGGTTCAGTGTTCTATTTAATTTTATATATTATTATCATTATTATTATTATTAAAGAGGACTACTATATATCTGGGTGCAATTCTCAAGGACGTGCTCGCCCAAGGATGAAAATAACATTTGTGAATATATTATATGATGACGCTCAAGGTTTTCTGGAAATCCACGCTCTTTCTTAAAAACCATGCATCGGATTATCTCATCGACACTAACGGCTTTGTAGGGGGCACTTTTAATGTTTTCTCTCTTACAAAGATTTGAAGAAAATATGTGCATATATTTATTCTGTAATTTCAGTGAACATTTTATTGTAAAGGTAAAGTTAAATAAATGTATAGTGAATATGCGTCTGGTATAGCCTTCTTAATAAAAACTCTCATATTAAATGAAAAGGGTGCTACCACGGAACGTTTGTGAAGAACGTAGAGGTAATATGTTGGTATGGCTCTATACTGTGCTGTGTCTGCGCATAGCAGCACAATACACGGACATCTCTAGTGGCTTGATTACATTTTTAGTTGTGCTGCTGTGGCCAAGAATTTGGGCATTTGCTGCTACTGTGCAATGGTCGTTTACTTGAGGTAGGCTGAGTCGGGAAGGCGTGCAACTTCGATAGTAGCTGGCGATACCAAAACTAAAAGAGGAAGAGAGAGACACGTCTTTGCGAGATGCAGAATTGAAAATGAGCCAATTAATGAATCAAGTTTTGTCCGATGCGTAATGTAAATGCACCATTGTGTTCTCATTTCATTGTGACTGTTTTCACATGAAAGTTCAACGAATTATCTAAAAAAAGACCGCGAGTCTGAAGGACCCACTTGAAGCTCATTCGCTGCAGATTCACATTACTAATTTTGTCCACACGTGGGAGACAGAGGGACGCTCACATTACCAGGTTAACAATACTGCTGGTCTGTCAGACACTATCGCCAGACTGTTCTCTAATATTCAGATGGCAATATGTTGAATCCATGACCAAATTAAATACTAGGCCTGTACATTAGTCTGCTATATTCTATCAAATTGAAATACAGTAATCAGCAAGAGAACATTACGTTTGCTTTGTACTATTAATGAGATCAGTAGGATTGGAGATATCCTGTGCAGATAACATAAAGGTTATTGTTATGTAAAGGTTTTTCTATATCATCATGTATTTGTGAATGTCCTTAAAGAGGGAGAACACACGTGACAGGGAAATGGGTTTCAAGCAATGTCATTCAACTCAAACCAATCGATCATTTGACATTCCAACTCATTTAAAGGCCCAGTGCAGTTAAAAACGTGATTTCCCTGTGTTTTATATATACAGTATTTCCACTCTATGAGGTTGGAATAATACTGTGAAATTATGAAAATGATGATAATGCCCTTTTAGTGTAAGAGCTGTTTGAAAAATGTCTGCCTGAAATGTCAGCCGGCTGTGGTGAGACGGAGTATTGGCCAGACTGGTGGCGTTCGTTAATAGACCAATAAGAAAGAGGGTTCCAAAACTCTCTGCTTTCCCCTCCCGACTCAGACCATTCCCAGACAGTCCTAGCAAAATGATTACTGTTCAAGCTATTTTTTGTTTCTTTATTGACCGTTTTAATTGAAAATGTAATTGTTCCCCAGAAATGATTTGTTATTGATATAAAAATGGACCTTTAAGATGTTACTTGTTGGTTGGGGTGGAGTCAGACAAGGACATGTCGCATTTTGCAGGAAAGTAGAGTGATTTTGAAGAGATATTAATGTTGAAAGGAAGGTCGTTTTCATCGTTAATCCACATGCCTTTTTGAGTTTATGAACTATTTCTTAGTCATCAGAAGTACAAGACCGACTACTTCTGTAAACTATCGGTTTATATCATAGTCATTGTCTCCCCCCGTTTGACACTCACTCACTCACTCACTCACTCACTCACTCACTCACTCACTCACTCACTCACTCACTCACTCACTCACTCACACACACCGGGATGTAACAGCTAACATTCAGGAATATAACCCTTTACCACCGGCTGTGGGACCTGGACATGCACACACACACACACACACACACACACACACACACACACACACACACACACACACACACACACACACACACACACACACACACACACACACACACACACACACACACCCCCCCCAAATGAGTACACATATTGAGCAGGCCTTCATCATTCACCCTAGCCCCCAACCTAACCCCCTTTCTCTTCTCTGACCACCCTAGCCCCCAACCTAACCCCCTTCCTCCTCTCTGATCACCCTAGCCCCCAACCTAACCCCCATCCTCTTATCTAAGCACCTTAGCCCCCAACCTAACACCATTCCTCCTCTCTGACCATCCTAGCCCCCAACCTAACCCCCATCCTCTTATCTGAGCACCCTAGCCGCCAACCTAACCCCCTTTCTCCTCTCTGTCCACCCTAGCCCCCAACCTAACCCCATTCCTCCTCTCTGACCACCTTAGCTCCCAACCTTACCCCCTTTCTCCTCTCTGACCACCCTAGCCCCCAACCTAACCCCCTTTCCCCTCTCTGACCACCCTAGCCACCAACCTAACCTCCTTCCTCTTATCTGAGCACCCTAGCCCCCAACCTAACCCCCTTTCTCCTCTCTGTCCACCCTAGCCCCCAACCTAACCCCATTCCTCCTCTCTGACCACCTTAGCTCCCAACCTTACCCCCTTTCTCCTCTCTGACCACCCTAGCCCCCAACCTAACCCCCTTTCCCCTCTCTGACCACCCTAGCCACCAACCTAACCTCCTTCCTCCTCTCTGACCACCTTAGCCCCGAACCTAACCCGCTTTCTTCTCTCTGATCACCCTAGCCCCCAACCTAACCCAAATTTCTCCTCTCTGACCACCCTAGCCCCCAATCTAACCCTCTTTCTCCTCTCTGACCACCCTAGCCCCCAACCTAACCCCCTTTCTCCTCTCTGACCACCATAGTCCCCAACCTACCCCCTTCCTTCTCTCTGACCACCCTAGTCCCCAACCTACCCCCTTTCTTCTCTCTGACCACCCTAGACCCCAACCTACCCCCATCCTTCTCTCTGACCACCCTAGTCCCCAACCTACCCCCTTACTTCTCTTTGACCACCCTAGTCCCCAACATACCCCCTTCCTTCTCTCTGACCACCCTAGTCCCCAACCTACCCCCTTTCTTCTCTCTGACCACCCTAGTCCCCAACCTACCACCTTCTTTCTCTCTGACCACCCTAGTCCCCAACCTACCCCCTTCCTTCTCTCTGACCCCCCTAGTCCCCAACCTACCCCCTTCCTTCTCTCTGACCACCCTAGCCCCCAACCTACCCCCTTCCTTCTCTCTGACCACCCTAGCCCCCAACCTACCCCCTTCCTGCTCTCTGACCACCCTAGTCCCCAACCTACCCCCTTCCTTCTCTCTGACCACCCTAGTCCCCAACCTACCCCCTTCCTTCTCTCTGACCACCCTAGTCCCCAACCTACCCCCTTCCTTCTCTCTGACCACCCTAGTCCCCAAACCTACCCCCTTCCTCCTCTCTGACCACCCTAGTCCCCAACCTACCCCCTTCCTTCTCTCTGACCACCCTAGTCCCCAACCTACCCTCTTCCTTCTCTCTGACCACCCTAGTCCCCAACCTACCCCCTTCCTTCTCTCTGACCACACGAGTCCCCAACCTACCCCCTTCCTTCTCTCTGACCCCCCTAGTCCTCAACCTACCCCCTTCCTTCTCTCTGACCCCCCTAGTCCCCAACCTACCCCCTTCTTTCTCTCTGACCACCCTAGTCCCCAACCTACCCCCTTCCTTCTCTCTGACCACCCCTAGTCCCCAACCTACCCCCTTCTTTCTCTCTGACCCCCCTATTCCCCAAAATACCCCCTTCCTTCTCTCTGACAACCCTAGTCCCCAACCTACCCCCTTCATTCTCTCTGACAACCCTAGTCCCCAACCAACCCCTTTCTTATCTCTGACCACCCTAGTCCCCAACCTACCCCCTTCCTTCTCTCTGACCACCCTAGTCCCCAACCTACCCCCTTCCTTCTCTCTGACCCCCCTAGTCCCCAACCTACCCCCTTCCTTCTCTCTGACCACCCTAGCCCCCAACCTACCCCCTTCCTTCTCTCTGACCACCCTAGCCCCCAACCTACCCCCTTCCTTCTCTCTGACCACCCTAGTAACCAACCTAACCCCTTCCTCCTCTCTGACCACCCTAGTCCCCAACCTACCCCCTTCCTTCTCTCTGACCACCCTAGTCCCCAACCTACCCCCTTCCTTATCTCTGACCACCCTAGTCCCCAACCTACCCCCTTCCTTCTCTCTGACCACCCTAGTCCCCAAACCTACCCCCTTCCTCCTCTCTGACCACCCTAGTCCCCAACCTACCCCCTTCCTTCTCTCTGACCACCCTAGTCCCCAACCTACCCCCTTCCTTCTCTCTGACCACCCTAGTCCCCAACCTACCCCCTTCCTTCTCTCTGACCCCCCTAGTCCTCAACCTACCCCCTTCCTTCTCTCTGACCCCCTAGTCCCCAACCAACCCCCTTCCTTCTCTCTGACCCCCCTAGTCCCCAACCTACCCCCTTCCTTCTCTCTGACCCCCCTAGTCCCCAACCTACCCCCTTCCTTCTCTCTGACAACCCTATTCCCCAACCTACCCCCTTCCTTCTCTCTGACAACCCTAGTCCCCAACCTATCCCCTTCCTTCTCTCTGACCACCCTAGTCCCCAACCTTCCCCTTCCTTATCTCTGACCCCCCTAGTCCCCAACCTACCCCCTTTTCTTATCCCCGACCAGAGGGTTACTCATTGAGGGTCAGCAGTTTTCTGCATGCACTTTGTTTGATCAAAGCAATCCTGAATTATTCTATTTTAAATGAGAAACACAGTTCCATAATGATCCACCTTTATATTTCTGTGATTCAGTAAGGTGACACGGCCCACTGTGATTCAGTAAGGTGACACGGCCCACTGTGATTCAGTAAGGTGACACGGCCCACTGTGATTCAGTAAGGTGACACGGCCCACTGTGATTCAGTAAGGTGACTCGGCCCACTGTGATTCAGTAAGGTGACACGGCCCACTGTGATTCAGTAAGGTGACACGGCCCACTGTGATTCAGTAAGGTGACTCGGCCCACTGTGATTCAGTAAGGTGACACGGCCCACTGTGATTCAGTAAGGTGACACGGCCCACTGTGATTCAGTAAGGTGACTCGGCCCACTGTGATTCAGTAAGGTGACACGGCCCACTGTGATTCAGTAAGGTGACTCGGCCCACTGTGATTCAGTAAGGTGACACGGCCCACTGTGATTCAGTAAGGTGACTCGGCCCACTGTGATTCAGTAAGGTGACTCGGCCCACTGTGATTCAGTAAGGTGACTCGGCCCACTGTGATTCAGTAAGGTGACTCGGCCCACTGTGATTCAGTATGGTGACTCGGCCCACTGTGATTCAGTAAGGTGACTCGGCCCACTGTGATTCAGTAAGGTGACTCGGCCCACTGTGATTCAGTAAGGTGACACGGCCCACTGTGATTCAGTAAGGTGACACGGCCCACTGTGATTCAGTAAGGTGACACGGCCCACTGTGATTCAGTAAGGTGACACGGCCCACTGTGATTCAGTAAGGTGACACGGCCCACTGTGATTCAGTAAGGTGACACGGCCCACTGTTATTCAGTAAGGTGACACGGCCCACTGTGATTCAGTAAGGTGACACGGCCCACTGTGATTCAGTAAGGTGACACGGCCCACTGTGATTCAGTAAGGTGACACGGCCCACTGTGATTCAGTAAAGTGACACGGCCCACTGTGATTCAGTAAGGTGACTCGGCCCACTGTGATTCAGTAAGGTGACACGGCCCACTGTGATTCAGTAAGGTGACACGGCCCACTGTGATTCAGTAAGGTGACACGGCCCACTGTGATTCAGTAAGGTGACACGGCCCACTGTGATTCAGTAAGGTGACTCGGCCCACTGTGATTCAGTAAGGTGACACGGCCCACTGTGATTCAGTAAGGTGACACGGCCCACTGTGATTCAGTAAGGTGACACGGCCCACTGTGATTCAGTAAGGTGACACGGCCCACTGTGATTCAGTAAGGTGACACGGCCCACTGTGATTCAGTAAGGTGACACGGCCCACTGTGATTCAGTAAGGTGACTCGGCCCACTGTGATTCAGTAAGGTGACACGGCCCACTGTGATTCAGTAAGGTGACACGGCCCACTGTGATTCAGTAAGGTGACACGGCCCACTGTGATTCAGTAAAGTGACTCGGCCCACTTTGATTCTGTAAGGTGACACGGCCCACTGTGATTCAGTAAGGTGACTCGGCCCACTGTGATTCAGTAAGGTGACTCGGCCCACTGTGATTCAGTAAGGTCACTCGGCCCACTGTGATTCAGTAAGGTGACTCGGCCCACTGTGATTCAGTAAGGTGACACGGCCCACTACTTTGATTCATGTTTTTTGGGGCTTAATTGATTCTCTGTTTGGTTCTGATCACAAATGCGGTTGTTGATTATGTTCTAATAAATCCTATTGTTATCCTACTCATATCTCATGACTTTGTAAAGCCATTCTCTGTATTCATGGAGAAACTACATCTAGGCTTTAGGATGAGAAGGGTTCATCATGACTTTGTAAAGCCATTCTCTGTATTCATGGAGAAACTACATCTAGGCTTTACGACAAGAAGGGTTCATCATGACTTTGTAAAGCCATACTCTGTACTCATGGAGAAACTTCATCTAGGCTTTAGGACGAGAAGGGTTCATCATGACTTTGTAAAGCCATACTCTGTACTCATGGAGAAACTACATCTAGGCTTTACGACAAGAAGGGTTCATCATGACTTTGTAAAGCCATACTCTGTACTCATGGAGACACTTAATCTAGGCTTTAGGACGAGAAGGGTTCATCATGACTTTGTAAAGCCATACTCTGTACTCATGGAGAAACTACATTTGGCTTTAGGACGAGAAGGGTTCATCATGACTTTGTAAAGCCATACTCTGTACTCATGGAGAAACTACATCTAGGCTTTAGGACGAGAAGGGTTCATCATGACTTTGTAAAGCCATACTCTGTATTCATGGAGACACTACATCTAGGCTTTAGGACGAGAAGGGTTCATCATGACTTTGTAAAGCCATACTCTGTACTCATGGAGAAACGACATCTAGGCTTTAGGAGGAATATGGTTCATCATGACTTTGTAAAGCCATACTCTGTACTCATGGAGACACTACATCTAGGCTTTAGGACGAGAAGGGTTCATCATGACTTTGTAAAGCCATACTCTGTACTCATGGAGACACTACATCTAGGCTTTCGGACGAGAAGGGTTCATCATGACTTTGTAAAGCCATACTCTGTACTCATGGAGAAACTACATCTAGGCTTTAGGACGAGAAGGGTTCATCATGACTTTGTAAAGCCATACTCTGTACTCATGGAGAAACTACATCTAGGCTTTAGGACGAGAAGGGTTCATCATGACTTTGTAAAGCCATACTCTGTACTCATGGAGACACTACATCTAGGCTTTAGGAGGAATATGGTTCATCATGACTTTGTAAAGCCATACTCTGTACTCATGGAGACACTACATCTAGGCTTTAGGACGAGAAGGGTTCATCATGACTTTGTAAAGCCATACTCTGTACTCATGGAGACACTACATCTATGCTTTAGGAGGAGAAGGGTTCATCATGACTTTGTAAAGCCATACTCTGTACTCATGGAGAAACTACATCTAGGCTTTAGGAGGAATATGGTTCATCATGACTTTGTAAAGCCATACTCTGTACTCATGGAGACACTACATCTAGGCTTTAGGACGAGAAGGGTTCATCATGACTTTGTAAAGCCATACTCTGTACTCATGGAGAAACTACATCTAGGCTTTAGGAGGAATATGGTTCATCATGACTTTGTAAAGCCATACTCTGTACTCATGGAGAAACTACATCTAGGCTTTAGGAGGAATATGGTTCATCATGACTTTGTAAAGCCATACTCTGTACTCATGGAGACACTACATCTAGGCTTTAGGAGGAGAAGGGTTCATCATGACTTTGTAAAGCCATACTCTGTACTCATGGAGAAACTACATCTAGGCTTTAGGAGGAATATGGTTCATCATGACTTTGTAAAGCCATACTCTGTACTCATGGAGACACTACATCTAGGCTTTAGGAGGAGAAGGGTTCATCATGACTTTGTAAAGCCATACTCTGTACTCATGGAGAAACTACATCTAGGCTTTAGGACGAGAAGGGTTCATCATGACTTTGTAAAGCCATACTCTGTACTCATGGAGAAACTACATCTAGGCTTTAGGAGGAATATGGTTCATCATGACTTTGTAAAGCCATACTCTGTACTCATGGAGACACTACATCTAGGCTTTAGGACGAGAAGGGTTCATCATGACTTTGTAAAGCCATACTCTGTACTCATGGAGAAACTACATCTAGGCTTTAGGATGAGAAGGGTTCATCATGACTTTGTAAAGCCATTCTCTGTACTCATGGAGAAACTACATCTAGGCTTTAGGACGAGAAGGGTTCATCATGACTTTGTAAAGCCATACTCTGTACTCATGGAGAAACTACATCTAGGCTTCAGGACGAGAAGGGTTCATCATGACTTTGTAAAGCCATACTCTGTACTCATGGAGACACTACATCTAGGCTTTAGGATGAGAAGGGTTCATCATGACTTTGTAAAGCCATACTCTGTATTCATGGAGAAACTACATCTAGGCTTTAGGACGAGAAGGGTTCATCATGACTTTGTAAAGCCATACTCTGTACTCATGGAGACACTACATCTAGGCTTTAGGAGGAATATGGTTCATCATGACTTTGTAAAGCCATACTCTGTACTCATGGAGACACTACATCTAGGCTTTAGGACGAGAAGGGTTCATCATGACTTTGTAAAGCCATACTCTGTACTCATGGAGACACTACATCTATGCTTTAGGAGGAGAAGGGTTCATCATGACTTTGTAAAGCCATACTCTGTACTCATGGAGAAACTACATCTAGGCTTTAGGAGGAATATGGTTCATCATGACTTTGTAAAGCCATACTCTGTACTCATGGAGACACTACATCTAGGCTTTAGGACGAGAAGGGTTCATCATGACTTTGTAAAGCCATACTCTGTACTCATGGAGAAACTACATCTAGGCTTTAGGAGGAATATGGTTCATCATGACTTTGTAAAGCCATACTCTGTACTCATGGAGAAACTACATCTAGGCTTTAGGAGGAATATGGTTCATCATGACTTTGTAAAGCCATACTCTGTACTCATGGAGACACTACATCTAGGCTTTAGGAGGAGAAGGGTTCATCATGACTTTGTAAAGCCATACTCTGTACTCATGGAGAAACTACATCTAGGCTTTAGGACGAGAAGGGTTCATCATGACTTTGTAAAGCCATACTCTGTACTCATGGAGAAACTACATCTAGGCTTTAGGAGGAATATGGTTCATCATGACTTTGTAAAGCCATACTCTGTACTCATGGAGACACTACATCTAGGCTTTAGGACGAGAAGGGTTCATCATGACTTTGTAAAGCCATACTCTGTACTCATGGAGAAACTACATCTAGGCTTTAGGATGAGAAGGGTTCATCATGACTTTGTAAAGCCATTCTCTGTACTCATGGAGAAACTACATCTAGGCTTTAGGACGAGAAGGGTTCATCATGACTTTGTAAAGCCATACTCTGTACTCATGGAGAAACTACATCTAGGCTTCAGGACGAGAAGGGTTCATCATGACTTTGTAAAGCCATACTCTGTACTCATGGAGACACTACATCTAGGCTTTAGGATGAGAAGGGTTCATCATGACTTTGTAAAGCCATACTCTGTATTCATGGAGAAACTACATCTAGGCTTTAGGACGAGAAGGGTTCATCATGACTTTGTAAAGCCATACTCTGTACTCATGGAGAAACTACATCTAGACTTTAGGAGGAAAATGGTTCATCATGACTTTGTAAAGCCATACTCTGTACTCAGGGAGACACTACATCTAGGCTTCAGGACGAGAAGGTTTCATCATGACTTTGTAAAGCCATACTCTGTACTCATGGAGAAACTACATCTAGGCTTTAGGAGGAATATGGTTCATCATGACTTTGTAAAGCCATACTCTGTACTCAGGGAGACACTACATCTAGGCTTCAGGACGAGAAGGTTTCATCATGACTTTGTAAAGCCATACTCTGTACTCATGGAGAAACTACATCTAGGCTTTAGGAGGAATATGGTTCATCATGACTTTGTAAAGCCATACTCTGTACTCATGGAGACACTACATCTAGGCTTTAGGACGAGAAGGGTTCATCATGACTTTGTAAAGCCATACTCTGTACTCATGGAGACACTACATCTAGGCTTTAGGAGGAGAAGGGTTCATCATGACTTTGTAAAGCCATACTCTGTACTCATGGAGAAACTACATCTAGGCTTTAGGACGAGAAGGGTTCATCATGACTTTGTAAAGCCATACTCTGTACTCATGGAGAAACTACATCTAGGCTTTAGGACGAGAAGGGTTCATCATGACTTTGTAAAGCCATACTCTGTACTCATGGAGAAACTACATCTAGGCTTTAGGAGGAATATGGTTCATCATGACTTTGTAAAGCCATACTCTGTACTCATGGAGACCCTACATCTAGGCTTTAGGACGAGAAGGGTTCATCATGACTTTGTAAAGCCATACTCTGTACTCATGGAGAAACTACATCTAGACTTTAGGAGGAATATGGTTCATCATGACTTTGTAAAGCCATCCTCTGTACTCAGGGAGACACTACATCTAGGCTTCAGGACGAGAAGGTTTCATCATGACTTTGTAAAGCCATACTCTGTACTCATGGAGAAACTACATCTAGGCTTTAGGAGGAATATGGTTCATCATGACTTTGTAAAGCCATACTCTGTACTCATGGAGACACTACATCTAGGCTTTAGGACGAGAAGGGTTCATCATGACTTTGTAAAGCCATACTCTGTACTCATGGAGACACTACATCTAGGCTTTAGGAGGAGAAGGGTTCATCATGACTTTGTAAAGCCATACTCTGTACTCATGGAGAAACTACATCTAGGCTTTAGGACGAGAAGGGTTCATCATGACTTTGTAAAGCCATACTCTGTACTCATGGAGAAACTACATCTAGGCTTTAGGACGAGAAGGGTTCATCATGACTTTGTAAAGCCATACTCTGTACTCATGGAGAAACTACATCTAGGCTTTAGGACGAGAAGGGTTCATCATGACTTTGTAAAGCCATACTCTGTACTCATGGAGAAACTACATCTAGGCTTTAGGAGGAATATGGTTCATCATGACTTTGTAAAGCCATACTCTGTACTCATGGAGACACTACATCTAGGCTTTAGGACGAGAAGGGTTCATCATGACTTTGTAAAGCCATACTCTGTACTCAGGGAGACACTACATCTAGGCTTCAGGACGAGAAGGGTTCATCATGACTTTGTAAAGCCATACTCTGTACTCATGGAGACACTACATCTAGGCTTTAGGACGAGAAGGGTTCATCATGACTTTGTAAAGCCATACTCTGTATTCATGGAGAAACTACATCTAGGCTTTAGGACGAGAAGGGTTCATCATGACTTTGTAAAGCCATACTCTGTACTCATGGAGAAACTACATCTAGGCTTTAGGACGAGAAGGGTTCATCATGACTTTGTAAAGCCATACTCTGTACTCATGGAGAAACTACATCTAGGCTTTAGGACGAGAAGGGTTTATCATGACTTTGTAAAGCCATACTCTGTACTCAGGGAGACACTACATCTAGGCTTTAGGAGGAATATGGTTCATCATGACTTTGTAAAGCCATACTCTGTACTCATGGAGACACTACATCTAGGCTTTAGGACGAGAAGGGTTCATCATGACTTTGTAAAGAAGGTAAAGTGTTTGTTTGCTGTTCTCTAGTGTTCCCTTGTGTAAAATAGCGTTGTGCTTAGCAACAACTGTGTTTCTTGTTAGAATAACCTTTACTACACCGGGGTGTCTCTAAAGAGCTGAGTAGCTTCTCAGAGAGAGAGGCACGACAAGACAGGAGGAAGTTATTCTACCCTCTCCCTCACTCTACATGCTGCTGCTCTAACTTACATAATGGTTTTCAAACACAGAATCATGTTACGTAACCTGTGTGGTCAACCTATGTTCTGATTGGCTGAGTTGCTGTTGAGGGAGGGGCTATGCTGAAAGGATTTGATTGTTCCCTATTGATGAATGTGTCCTCCAATAACCATGGATTCACCCTATCCCAAATCCACCCCAAGTCCCTATATCCACTAGGCTACCTGCCTCCTCTACACTCTAACCACTAGGCTACCTGTCACCTCTACACTCTAACCACTAGGCTACCTGCCACCTCTACACTCTAACCAATAGGCTACCTGCCACCTCTACACTCTAACCACTAGGTTACCTGCCTCCTCTACACTCTAACCACTAGGCTACCTGCCTCCTCTACACTCTAACCACTAGGCTGCCTGCCTCCTCTACACTCTAACCACTAGGCTACCTGCCTCCTCTACACTCTAACCACTAGGCTACCTGCCTCCTCTACACTCTAACCACTAGGCTACCTGCCACCTCTACACTCTAACCACTAGGTTACCTGCCATCTCTACACTCTAACCACTAGGCTACCTGCCACCTCTACACTCTAACCACTAGGCTGCCTGCCTCCTCTACACTCTAACCACTAGGCTACCTGCCTGCCTTTACACTATAACCACTAGGCTACCTGCCACCTCTACACTCTAACCACTAGGCTGCCTGCCTCCTCTACACTCTAACCACTAGGCTACCTGCCTCCTCTACACTCTAACCACTAGGCTACCTGCCTCCTCTACACTCTAACCACTAGGCTGCCTGCCTCCTCTACACTCTAACCACTAGGCTACCTGCCTCCTCTACACTCTAACCACTAGGCTACCTGCCTCCTCTACACTCTAACCACTAGGCTACCTGCCACCTCTACACTCTAACCACTAGGTTACCTGCCATCTCTACACTCTAACCACTAGGCTACCTGCCACCTCTACACTCTAACCACTAGGCTGCCTGCCTCCTCTACACTCTAACCACTAGGCTACCTGCCTGCCTTTACACTATAACCACTAGGCTACTTGCCTCCTCTAAACTCTAACCACTAGGCTGGCTGCCTCCTCTGCACTATAACCACTAGGCTACCTGCCTCCTCTACACTCTAACCACTAGGCTACCTGCCACCTCTACACTCTAACCAATAGGCTACCTGCCACCTCTACACTCTAACCACTAGGTTACCTGCCTCCTCTACACTCTAACCACTAGGCTACCTGCCACCTCTACACTCTAACCACTAGGTTACCTGCCACCTCTACACTCTAACCACTAGGCTACCTGCCACCTCTACACTCTAACCACTAGGCTGCCTGCCTCCTCTACACTCTAACCACTAGGCTACCTGCCTGCCTTTACACTATAACCACTAGGCTACTTGCCTCCTCTAAACTCTAACCACTAGGCTGGCTGCCTCCTCTGCACTATAACCACTAGGCTACTTGCCTCCTCTACACTCTAACCACTAGGCTACCTGCCTGCCTCTACACTATAACCACTAGGCTACTTGCCTCCTCTAAACTCTAACCACTAGGCTGGCTGCCTCCTCTACACTCTAACCACTAGGCTACCTGCCTCCTCTACACTATAAACACTAGGCTACTTGCCTCCTCTAAACTCTAACCACTAGGCTGGCTGCCTCCTCTACACTATAACCACTAGGCTACTTGCCTCCTCTAAACTCTAACCACTAGGCTGGCTGCCTCCTCTACACTCTAACCACTAGGCTACCTGCCTGCCTCTACACTATAACCACTAGGCTACTTGCCTCCTCTACACTCTAACCACTAGGCTACCTGCCTCCTCTAAACTCTAACCACTAGGCTACTTGCCTCCTCTAAACTCTAACCACTAGGCTGCCTGTCTGCCTCTACACTCTAACCACTAGGCTACCTGCCTCCACTACACTCTAACCACTAGGCTGTCTGCCTCCTCTACACTCTAACCACTAGGCTGTCTGCCTCCTCTACACTCTAACCACTAGACTGCCTGCCTCCTCTATACTCTAACCACTAGGCTGGCTGCCTCCTCTACACTCTAACCACTAGGTTAACACTGAGTCTGTACTAGTCTGTTTTGTTCTGTTGCATGCTGGTGAGGTGGTGCGTCAATGTGTGTGTGTCACATGTGCCGTGTGTGTGTGTGTGTGTGTGTGTGTGTGAGTGAGTGTGTATATACAAAAGTATGTGGACACCCCTTCAAATTAGTGGATTCGTCTATTTCAGCCACACCTCTTGCTGACAGGTGTATAAAATCGAGCACACAGCCATGCAATCTCCATAGACAAACATTGGCAGTAGAATGACCCGTACTGAAGAGCTCAGTGACTTTCAACGTGGCACCGTCAAATATATTTTCAACAAGTCAGTTCCTCAAATGTCTGCCCTGCCAGAGCTGCCCCAGTAATATTTAAGTGCTGTTATTGTGAAGTGGAAACGTCTAGGAGCAACAATGGGTGGTAGACCACACAAGCACACAGAACTGGACCCGGCGAGTGCTGAAGCCCGAAGCGCGTACAAATCCTCTGTCCTCAGTTGCAACACTCACTACCGAGTTCCAAACTGCCTCTGGAAGCAACATCAACAAAATAGCTCTTCGTTGGGTTTCCATGGCCTAGCCTAAGGTCACCATGCTAAGCGTTGGCTCGAGTGGTGTGAAGTTGGACTCCGAAGCTGTGGAAACACGTTCTCTGG
>NC_092170.1:37022494-37034994 GCF_045791955.1 Oncorhynchus clarkii lewisi
GTGGTGTTTGGGCTTTCCAATCTGTCAGTCTATATCTAGTTATTCTAGTATAGTCTGTGGTGTTTGGGCTGTCCAATCTGTCAGTCTATATCTAGTTATTCTAGTATAGTCTGTGGTGTTTGGGCTGTCCAATCTATCAGTGCTGATTTATGTGTATAATAGTTTTTGACAAAGGCACTAGTTAAATTTAGTACAGTAGGTACATTAGTTACCATAGACACAGTAGATACAGTAGGTACAGTAGATACAGTAGATACAGTAAGTACATTTGTTACCGTAGATACAGTAGATACAGTAGGTACAGTAGATACAGTAGGTACATTAGTTCCAGTAGATACAGTAGATACAGTAGTTACAGTAGATACAGTAGATACAGTAGGTACAGTAGATACAGTAGATACAGTAGGTACGTTAGTTACAGTAGATACTGTAGTTACAGTAGGTACATAAGTTACCTTAGATACAGTAGATACAGTAGGTACATTAGTTACCGTAGATACCGTAGGTACAGTAGTTACAGTGGATACAGTAGATACAGTAGGTACATTAGTTACAGTAGATACAGTAGTTACAGTAGTTACCTTAGATACAGTAGGTACATTTGTTACCGTAGATACAGTAGATACAGTAGGTACATTAGTTACCTTAGATACAGTAGATACAGTAGGTACATTAGTTACCGTAGATACAGTAGATACAGTAGTTACAGTAGATCTCACTGGTCATCCCCAAAGCTAATTCGTCATTTGGTCGCTTTCCTTCCAGTTCTCTGCTGCCAATGACTGGAACGAACTGCAAAAATGAAGCTTATATCTCCCTCTCTAACTTTAACCACCAGCTGTCAGAGCAGCTCACAGATCACTGCACCTGTGCATAGCCCATCTGTACATAGCCCATCTATCTACCATCCCCAACCAGTATTTATTTATTTATCTTGCTCCTGTGCACCCCAGTATCTCTACCTGCACATTCATCTTCTGCACATCTACCATTCCAGTGTGTTTATTGCTATATTGTAATTACTTCACCACCATTTATTGCCTTATCTTACCTCATTTGCACTCACTGTATCGAGACTTTTTGTTTTCTTTTGTTCTACAGTATTATTGACTATGTTTTGTTTATTCCATGTGTAACTCTGTGTTGTTGTATGTGTCGAATTGTTATGCTTTATCTTGGCCAGATCGCAGTTGTATATGAGAACTTGTTCTCAACTAGCCTACCTGGTTACATAAAGTTGTTCTCAACTAGCCTACCTGGTTAAATAAAGGTGTTCTCAACTAGCCTACCTGGTTAAATAAAGGTGTTCTCAACTAGCCTACCTGGTTAAATAAAGGTGTTCTCAACTAGCCTACCTGGTTAAATAAAGGTGTTCTCAACTAGCCTACCTGGTTAAATAAAGGTGTTCTCCACTAGCCTACCTGGTTAAGTAAAGGTGTTCTCAACTAGCCTACCTGGTTAAATAAAGGTGTTCTCAACTAGCCTACCTGGTTAAATAAAGGTGTTCACAACTAGCCTACCTGGTTAAATAAAGGTGAAATTAAATTTTAAAAAAAACAGTAGATACAGTAGGTATATTAGTAACCGTAGGTACATTAGATAAAGTACGTATATTATTAACAGTAGGTATATTAGTAACCGTAGGTACATTAGATACAGTAGGTATATAAGTAACAGTAGGTATATTAGTAACCGTACGTACATTAGATACAGTAGGTATATTAGTAACAGTAGGTACATTAGATATGGTAGGTATATTAGTAACAGTAGATACAGTAGACACAGTAGGTATATTAGTAACAATAGATACAGTAGATACAGTAGGTATATTAGTAACCATAGGTACATTAGATAAAGTACGTATATTAGTAACAGTAGGTACATTAGATACAGTAGGTATATTAGTAACAGTAGGTACATTATATATAGTAGGTATAGTAGTAAAAATAGGTACATTAGATACAGTAGGTATATTAGTAACAGTAGATACAGTAGATACAGTAGGTATATTAGTAACCGTAGGTACATTAGATAAAGTAGGTATATTAGTAACAGTAGGTACATTAGATTCAGTAGGTACAGTAGGTATAGTAGATACAGTAGGTATATTAGTAACAGTAGGTACATTAGTTACAGTAGGTACATTAGTTACAGAAGATACAGTAGATACAGTAGGTATATAAGTAACAGTCGGTACATTAGTATCCATAGATACAGTAGGTACAGTAGTTACAGTAGATACAGTAGATACAGTAGGTACAGTAGGTATAGTAGATACAGTAGGTATATTAGTAACAGTAGGTACATTAGTTACAGTAGATACAGTAGGTACAGTAGGTATAGTAGATACAGTAGGTATATTAGTAACAGTAGGTACATTAGTTACAGTAGGTACATTAGTTACAGAAGATACAGTAGATACAGTAGGTATATAAGTAACAGTCGGTACATTAGTATCCATAGATACAGTAGGTACATTAGTTACAGTAGATACAGTAGGTATATTAGTAACCGTAGGTACATTAGATAAAGTAGGTATATTAGTAACAGTAGGTACATTAGATACAGTAGGTATATTAGTAACAGTAGGTACATTAGTTACAGTAGATACAGTAGGTACAGTAGGTATAGTAGATACAGTAGGTATATTAGTAACAGTAGGTACATTAGTTACAGTAGGTACATTAGTTACAGAAGATACAGTAGATACAGTAGGTATATAAGTAACAGTCGGTACATTAGTATCCATAGATACAGTAGGTACATTAGTTACAGTAGATACAGTAGGTATATTAGTAACAGTAGGTACATTAGTTACCGTAGATGCATTAGGTGCATTAGTTACAGTAGATACAGTAGATACAATAGGTACATTAGTTACAGTAGATACAGTATTTACAGTAGGTATATTAGTAACAGTAGGTACATTAGTTACAGTAGATACAGTAGATACAGTAGGTATATTAGTAACTGTAGGTACATTTGTTACAGTAGATACAGTACATACAGTCATTACATTAGTTTCAGTAGGTATATTAGTTACCATAGCTACAGTACATACAGTCATTATACAGTAGATGCAGTAGGTACAGTAGTTACAGTAGAAAAAGCAGATACAATAGGTACATTAGTTACTCTAGATACAGTAGGTACAGTAGCTACAGTAGTTACCGTAGATACATTAGTTACAGTAAGTACAGTAGATACAGTAGGTACAGTAGGCACATTAGTAACAGTAGGTACATTAGTTATAGTAGATACAGTACATACAGTCATTACATTAGTTTCAGTAGTTACATTAGTTACCATATATACAGTACATACAGTCATTAAAGTAGTTACTGTAGGTACATTAGGTACATTAGTTACCGTAGGTACAGTAGATACAGTAGTTACAGTATGTACAGTAGTTACAGTAGGTATATTAGTAACAGTAGGTACATTAGTTACCGTATATACAGTAGGTACATTAGTTACAGAAGATACAGTAGATACAGTAGGTATATAAGTAACAGTCGGTACATTAGTATCCATATATACAGTAGGTACATTAGTTACAGTAGATACAGTAGATACAGTAGGTATATAAGTAACAGTAGGTACATTAGTTACCGTAGATACAGTAGATACAGTAGGTATATTAGTAACCGTAGGTACATTAGTTACCATATATACAGTAAATGCAGTAGGTACATTAGTTACAGTAGATACAGTAGATACAGTAGGTATATTAGTAACAGTAGGTACATTAGTTACCGTAGGTACAGTAGATACAGAAGGTACATTAGTTACAGTAGATACAGTAGATACAGTAGATACAGTAGGTACAGTAGGTACAGTAGATACAGTTGGTCTATTAGTAACAGTAGGTACATTAGTTACAGAAGATACAGTAGATACAGTAGGTACATTAGTTACAGTAGATACAGTAGTTACAGTAGTTACCTTAGATACAGTAGGTACATTTGTTACCGTAGATACAGTAGATACAGTATGTACATTAGTTACCTTAGATACAGTAGATACAGTAGGTACATTAGTTACCGTAGATACAGTAGATACAGTAGTTACAGTAGATCTCACTGGTCATCCCCAAAGCTAATTCGTCATTTGGTCGCTTTCCTTCCAGTTCTCTGCTGCCAATGACTGGAACGAACTGCAAAAATGAAGCTTATATCTCCCTCTCTAACTTTAACCACCAGCTGTCAGAGCAGCTCACAGATCACTGCACCTGTGCATAGCCCATCTGTACATAGCCCATCTATCTACCATCCCCAACCAGTATTTATTTATTTATCTTGCTCCTGTGCACCCCAGTATCTCTACCTGCACATTCATCTTCTGCACATCTACCATTCCAGTGTGTTTATTGCTATATTGTAATTACTTCACCACCATTTATTGCCTTATCTTACCTCATTTGCACTCACTGTATCGAGACTTTTTGTTTTCTTTTGTTCTACAGTATTATTGACTATGTTTTGTTTATTCCATGTGTAACTCTGTGTTGTTGTATGTGTCGAATTGTTATGCTTTATCTTGGCCAGATCGCAGTTGTATATGAGAACTTGTTCTCAACTAGCCTACCTGGTTACATAAAGTTGTTCTCAACTAGCCTACCTGGTTAAATAAAGGTGTTCTCAACTAGCCTACCTGGTTAAATAAAGGTGTTCTCAACTAGCCTACCTGGTTAAATAAAGGTGTTCTCAACTAGCCTACCTGGTTAAATAAAGGTGTTCTCAACTAGCCTACCTGGTTAAATAAAGGTGTTCTCCACTAGCCTACCTGGTTAAGTAAAGGTGTTCTCAACTAGCCTACCTGGTTAAATAAAGGTGTTCTCAACTAGCCTACCTGGTTAGATAAAGGTGTTCTCAACTAGCCTACCTGGTTAAATAAAGGTGTTCACAACTAGCCTACCTGGTTAAATAAAGGTGAAATTAAATTTAAAAAAAAACAGTAGATACAGTAGGTATATTAGTAACCGTAGGTACATTAGATAAAGTACGTATATTATTAACAGTAGGTATATTAGTAACCGTAGGTACATTAGATACAGTAGGTATATAAGTAACAGTAGGTATATTAGTAACCGTACGTACATTAGATACAGTAGGTACATTAGTAACAGTAGGTACATTAGATATGGTAGGTATATTAGTAACAGTAGATACAGTAGACACAGTAGGTATATTAGTAACAATAGATACAGTAGGTATATTAGATACAGTAGGTACATTATATACAGTAGGTATATAAGTAACAGTAGGTATATTAGTAACCGTAGGTACATTAGATACAGTAGGTATATTAGTAACAGTAGGTACATTAGATATGGTAGGTATATTAGTAACAGTAGATAGAGTAGACACAGTAGGTATATTAGTAACAATAGATACAGTAGGTACAGTAGGTATATTAGATACAGTAGGTACATTATATACAGTAGGTATATTAGTAACCGTAGGTACATTAGATACAGTAGGTATATTAGTAACAGTAGATACAGTAGATACAGTAGGTATATTAGTAACCATAGGTACATTAGATAAAGTATGTATATTAGTAACAGTAGGTACATTAGATACAGTAGGTATATTAGTAACAGTAGGTACATTATATATAGTAGGTATAGTAGTAAAAATAGGTACATTAGATACAGTAGGTATATTAGTAACAGTAGATACAGTAGATACAGTAGGTATATTAGTAACCGTAGGTACATTAGATAAAGTAGGTATATTAGTAACAGTAGGTACATTAGATTCAGTAGGTATATTAGTAACAGTAGATACAGTAGATACAGTAGGTATATTAGTAACAGTAGGTACATTAGATACAGTAGGTATATTAGTAACAGTAGGTACATTAGTTACAGTAGATACAGTAGGTACAGTAGGTATATTAGTAACAGTAGGTACATTAGTTACAGTAGGTACATTAGTTACAGAAGATACAGTAGATACAGTAGGTATATAAGTAACAGTCGGTACATTAGTATCCATAGATACAGTAGGTACATTAGTTACAGTAGATACAGTAGGTATATTAGTAACAGTAGGTACATTAGTTACCGTAGATGCATTAGGTGCATTAGTTACAGTAGATACAGTAGATACAATAGGTACATTAGTTACAGTAGATACAGTATTTACAGTATGTATATTAGATATGGTAGGTATATTAGTAACAGTAGATACAGTAGACACAGTAGGTATATTAGTAACAATAGATACAGTAGGTATATTAGATACAGTAGGTACATTATATACAGTAGGTATATAAGTAACAGTAGGTATATTAGTAACCGTAGGTACATTAGATACAGTAGGTATATTAGTAACAGTAGGTACATTAGATATGGTAGGTATATTAGTAACAGTAGATAGAGTAGACACAGTAGGTATATTAGTAACAATAGATACAGTAGGTACAGTAGGTATATTAGATACAGTAGGTACATTATATACAGTAGGTATATTAGTAACCGTAGGTACATTAGATACAGTAGGTATATTAGTAACAGTAGTTACAGTAGATACAGTAGGTATATTAGTAACCATAGGTACATTAGATAAAGTATGTATATTAGTAACAGTAGGTACATTAGATACAGTAGGTATATTAGTAACAGTAGGTACATTATATATAGTAGGTATAGTAGTAAAAATAGGTACATTAGATACAGTAGGTATATTAGTAACAGTAGATACAGTAGATACAGTAGGTATATTAGTAACCGTAGGTACATTAGATAAAGTAGGTATATTAGTAACAGTAGGTACATTAGATTCAGTAGGTATATTAGTAACAGTAGATACAGTAGATACAGTATGTATATTAGTAACAGTAGGTACATTAGATACAGTAGGTATATTAGTAACAGTAGGTACATTAGTTACAGTAGATACAGTAGGTACAGTAGGTATAGTAGATACAGTAGGTATATTAGTAACAGTAGGTACATTAGTTACAGTAGGTACATTAGTTACAGAAGATACAGTAGATACAGTAGGTATATAAGTAACAGTCGGTACATTAGTATCCATAGATACAGTAGGTACATTAGTTACAGTAGATACAGTAGGTATATTAGTAACAGTAGGTACATTAGTTACCGTAGATGCATTAGGTGCATTAGTTACAGTAGATACAGTAGATACAATAGGTACATTAGTTACAGTAGATACAGTATTTACAGTAGGTATATTAGTAACAGTAGGTACATTAGTTACAGTAGATACAGTAGATACAGTAGGTATATTAGTAACTGTAGGTACATTTGTTACAGTAGATACAGTACATACAGTCATTACATTAGTTTCAGTAGGTATATTAGTTACCATAGCTACAGTACATACAGTCATTATACAGTAGATGCAGTAGGTACAGTAGTTACAGTAGAAAAAGCAGTTACAATAGGTACATTAGTTACTCTAGATACAGTAGGTACAGTAGCTACAGTAGTTACCGTAGATACATTAGTTACAGTAAGTACATTAGTTATAGTAGATACAGTACATACAGTCATTACATTAGTTTCAGTAGTTACATTAGTTACCATATATACAGTACATACAGTCATTAAAGTAGTTACTGTAGGTACATTAGGTACATTAGTTACCGTAGGTACAGTAGATACAGTAGTTACAGTATGTACAGTAGTTACAGTAGGTATATTAGTAACAGTAGGTACATTAGTTACCGTATATACAGTAGGTACATTAGTTACAGAAGATACAGTAGATACAGTAGGTATATAAGTAACAGTCGGTACATTAGTATCCATATATACAGTAGGTACATTAGTTACAGTAGATACAGTAGATACAGTAGGTATATAAGTAACAGTAGGTACATTAGTTACCGTAGATACAGTAGATACAGTAGGTATATTAGTAACAGTAGGTACATTAGTTACCATATATACAGTAAATGCAGTAGGTATATTAGTTACAGTAGATACAGTAGATACAGTAGGTATATTAGTAACAGTAGGTACATTAGTTACTGTAGGTACAGTAGATACAGAAGGTACATTAGTTACAGTAGATACAGTATATACAGTAGATACAGTAGGTACAGTAGGTACAGTAGATAGTTGGTCTATTAGTAACAGTAGGTACATTAGTTACAGAAGATACAGTAGATACAGTAGGTACATTAGTTACAGTAGATACAGTATTTACAGTAGGTATATTAGTAACAGTAGGTACATTAGTTACCGTAGATACAGTAGATACAGTAGGTACATTAGTTACAGTAGATACAGTAGATACAGTAGGAATATTAGTAACAGTATGTACATTTGTTACAGTAGATACAGTACATACAGTCATTACATTAGTTTCAGTAGGTATATTAGTTACCATAGCTACAGTACATACAGTCATTATACAGTAGATACAGTAGGTACAGTAGTTACAGTAGAAAAAGCAGTTACAGTAGGTACATTAGTTACTCTAGATAAAGTAGGTACAGTAGTTACAGTAGTTACCTTAGATACATTAGTTACAGTAAGTACAGTAGATACAGTAGGCACATTAGTAACAGTAGGTACATTAGTTATAGTAGATACAGTACATACAGTCATTACATTAGTTTCAGTAGTTACATTAGTTACCATAGATACAGTTCATACAGTCATTAAAGTAGTTACTGTAGGTACATTAGGTACATTAGTTACCGTAGGTACAGTAGATACAGTAGATACAGTAGTTACAGTATGTACAGTAGTTACAGTATGTATATTAGTAACAGTAGGTACATTAGTTACCGTATATACAGTAGGTACATTAGTTACAGAAGATACAGTAGATACAGTAGGTATATAAGTAACAGTCGGTACATTAGTATCCATAGATACAGTAGGTACATTAGTTACAGTAGATACAGTAGATACAGTAGGTATATAAGTAACAGTAGGTACATTAGTTACCGTAGATACAGTAGATACAGTAGGTATATTAGTAACAGTAGGTACATTAGTTACCATATATACAGTAAATGCAGTAGGTACATTAGTTACAGTAGATACAGTAGATACAGTAGGTATATTAGTAACAGTAGGTACATTAGTTACCGTTGATACAGTAGATACAGTAGGTATATTAGTAACAGTAGGTACATTAGTTACCATATATACAGTAAATGCAGTAGGTACATTAGTTACAGTAGATACAGTAGATACAGTAGGTATATTAGTAACATTAGGTACATTAGTTACCGTAGGTACAGTAGATACAGAAGGTACATTGGTTACAGTAGATACAGTAGATACAGTAGATACAGTAGGTATATTAGTAACAGTAGGTACATTAGTTACAGTAGATACAGTAGATACAGTAGGTACAGTAGATACAGTAGGTATATTAGTAACAGTAGGTACAATAGTTACAGAAGATACAGTAGATACAGTAGGTATATAAGTAACAGTCGGTACATTAGTATCCATAGATACAGTAGGTACATTAGTTACAGTAGATACAGTAGATACAGTAGATACAGTAGGTATATAAGTAACAGTAGGCACATTAGTTACCATAGATACAGTAGATACAGTAGGTATATTAGTTACAGTAGATACAGTAGGTATATTAGTAACAGTAGGTACATTAGTTACCGTAGATACAGTAGATACAGTAGGTACAATAGTTACAGTAGATACAGTAGATACAGTAGGTATATTAGTAACAGTAGGTACATTTGTTAAAGTAGATACAGTACATACAGTCATTACATTAGTTTCAGTAGGTATATTAGTTACCATAGCTACAGTACATACAGTCATTATACAGTAGATACAGTAGGTACAGTAGTTACAGTAGAAAAAGCAGTTACAGTAGGTACATTAGTTACTCTAGATAAAGTAGGTACAGTAGTTACAGTAGTTACCTTAGATACATTAGTTACAGTAAGTACAGTAGATACAGTAGGCACATTAGTAACAGTAGGTACATTAGTTATAATAGATACAGTACATACTGTCATTACATTAGTTTCAGTAGTTACATTAGTTACCATAGATACAGTACATACAGTCATTAAAGTAGTTACTGTAGGTACATTAGGTACATTAGTTACTGTAGGTACAGTAGATACAGTAGATACAGTAGTTACAGTATGTACAGTAGTTACAGTAGGTATATTAGTAACAGTAGGTACATTAGTTACCGTATATACAGTAGGTACATTAGTTACAGAAGATACAGTAGATACAGTAGGTATATAAGTAACAGTCGGTACATTAGTATCCATAGATACAGTAGGTACATTAGTTACAGTAGATACAGTAGATACAGTAGGTATATTAGTAATAGTAGGTACATTAGTTACCATATATACAGTAAATGCAGTAGGTACATTAGTTACAGTAGATACAGTAGATACAGTAGGTATATTAGTAACAGTAGGTACATGAGTTACCGTAGGTACAGTAGATACAGAAGGTACATTGGTTACAGTAGATACAGTAGATACAGTAGATACAGTAGGTATATTAGTAACAGTAGGTACATTAGTTACAGTAGATACAGTAGATACAGTAGGTACAGTAGATAGAGTAGGTATATTAGTAACAGTAGGTACAATAGTTACAGAAGATACAGTAGATACAGTAGGTATATAAGTAACAGTCGGTACATTAGTATCCATAGATACAGTAGGTACATTAGTTACAGTAGATACAGTAGATACAGTAGATACAGTAGGTATATAAGTAACAGTAGGCACATTAGTTACCATAGATACAGTAGATACAGTAGGTATATTAGTTACAGTAGGTACATTAGTTACCATAGATACAGTAAATACAGTAGGTACATTAGTTACAGTAGATACAGCAGATACAGTAGGTATATTAGTAACAGTAGGTACATTAGTTACCATAGATACAGTAAATACAGTAGGTACATTAGTTACAGTAGATACAGTAGATACAGTAGGTATATTAGTAACAGTAGGTACATTAGTTACCATAGAGACAGTAGATACAGTAGGTACATTAGTTACAGTAGATACAGTAGATACAGTAGGTATATTAGTAACAGTAGGTACATTAGTTGCCGTAGATACAGTAGATATAGTAGGTACATTAGTTACAGTAGAAAAAGCAGTTACAGTGGGTACATTAGTTACTCTAGATACAGTAGGTACAGTAGTTACAGTAGTTACCGTAGATACATTAGTTACAGTAAGTACAGTAGATACAGTAGGTACAGTAGGCACATTAGTAACAGTAGGTACATTAGTTATAGTAGATACAGTACATACAGTCATTAAAGTAGTTACTGTGGGTACATTAGGTACATTAGTTACCGTAGGTACAGTATATACAGTAGTTACAGTATGTACAGTAATTACAGTAGATACAGTAGTTACATTAGTTACTCTAGATACAGTAGGTATATTAGTTACAGTAGATACGGTAGATACAGTAAGTACATTAGAATCAGTAGGTACATTAGTTACAGTAGATACAGTAGATACAGTAGGTACAGTAGTTACAGTAGATACAGTAGTTACAGTAGGTACATTAGTTACTCTAGATATAGTAGGTACATTAGTTACCGTAGATACAGTAGTTACAGTAGTTACCGTAGATACATTAGTTAGAGTAGGTACAGTAGATACAGTATGTACTGTAGTTACATTAGTTACTGAAGATACAGTAGTTACAGTAGGTACATTAGTTACAGTAGGTACAGTAGTTACAGTAGGTACATTAGTTACAGTAGATACAGTTGATACAGTAGATACAGTAGGTATATTAGTAACTGTAGGTACATTCGTTACAGTAGGTACAGTAGATACAGTAGGTACAGTAGGCACATTAGTAACTGTAGGTTCATTCGTTACAGTAGATACAGTACAAACAGTCATTACATTAGTTTCAGAAGGTACATTAGTTACCATAGATACAGTACACAGTCATTACAGTAGTTACAGTAGGTACATTAGGTACATTAGTTACCGTAGATACAGTAGATACAGTAGGTACAGTAGTTACAGTAGATACAGTAGTTACAGTAGGTACATTAGTTACTCTAGATATAGTAGGTACATTAGTTACCGTAGATACAGTAGTTACAGTAGTTACCGTAGATACATTAGTTACAGTAGGTACAGTAGATACAGTAGGTACTGTAGTTACATTAGTTACTGAAGATACAGTAGTTACAGTAGGTACATTAGTTACAGTAGGTACAGTAGTTACAGTAGGTACATTAGTTACAGTAGATACAGTTGATACAGTAGACACAGTAGGTATATTAGTAACTGTAGGTACATTCGTTACAGTAGGTACAGTAGATACAGTAGGTACAGTAGGCACATTAGTAACTGTAGGTACATTCGTTACAGTAGATACAGTACATACAGTCATTACATTAGTTTCAGAAGGTACGTTAGTTAACATAGATACAGTACACAGTCATTACAGTAGTTACAGTAGGTACATTAGGTACATTAGTTACCGTAGATACAGTAGATACAGTAGGTACAGT
>NC_092170.1:37042494-37067494 GCF_045791955.1 Oncorhynchus clarkii lewisi
GAGAGGGAGAAGAGAGAGAGAGAGAGAGAGAAATTTGACCCCAATAACTACCGTGGGATATGCGTCAACATCAACCTTGGAAAATCCTCTGCATTATCATTAACAGCACACTTGTAAATGTCCTCAGTGAAAAAAAACACATTTCTTTCCACAGGACATTGGGTGAGACAGGGATGCAGCTTAAGCCCCACCCTCTTTAACATATATATCAACAAATTGGCGTGGGCACTAGAACAGTTAGCAGTACCTGGCCTCACCCTACAGGAATCTGAAGTCAAATGTCTACTGTTTGCTGATGATCTGGTGCTTCTGTCACCAACCAAGGAGGGCCTACAGCAGCACCTAGATATTCTGCACAGATTTTGACAGACCTGGGCCCTGACAGACCTGGGCCCTGACAGACCTGGGCCCTGACAGACCTGGGCCCTGACAGACCTGGGCCCTGACAGACCTGGGCCCTGACATTAAATCTCAGTAAGACAAAAATAATGGGGTTCCAAAAAAGGTCCAGTCACCAGGACCACAAATACAAATTCTAACTAGACACCATTGCCATAGAGCCCACAAAGAAACTATACATACCTTGGCCTAAACATCAGCGCCACAGGTAACTTTAACAAAGCTGTGAACGATCTGACAGACAAGGCATTAAGGGTCTTCTACGCCATCAAAAGGAACATAAAATCAACATACCAATTAGGATCTGGCTAAAAATACTTGAATCAGTTATAGAACCAATTGCCCTTTATGGTTGTGAGGTCTGGGGTCCGCTCACCAACCAAAAATTCACAAAACGGGACAAACACCAAATTAAGGTGTCTGTGATAAAAAAATCCTCAGTGTACAACGTAAAACACCAAATAATGCATGCAGAGCAGAATTAGGCCGAAACCCGTTAATGATCAAAATCCAGAAAAGAGCTGTTCAATTCTACAACCACCTAAAAGGAAGTTATTCCCAAACCTTCCAAACAAAGCCATCAACAACAGAGAGATGAACCTGGAGAAGAGTCCCCTAAGCAAGCTGGTCCTGGGGCTCTGTTCACAAACACAAACACACCCTACAGAGCCCCAGGACAGCAGCACAATTAGACCCAAATAAATAATGAGAAAATAAAAAGATAATTTCTTGACCCATTGGAAAGAATTAGCAAAAAAACAAAGCAAACTAGAATGCTATTTCTCCCTCAACAGAGAGTGCAGAGTGACAGAATACCTGACCACTGTGACTGACCCAAAATAAAGCTAATCTTTGACTATGTACAGACCTGGGTCTCAAGAGAAAGGCTATGTGCACACTCAAGAGAAAGGCTATGAGGTGGAAACTGAGCTCCGCTTCCTAACCTCTTGACAAATGTATGACCATATTAGAGACACATTTTTCCCTCAGATTACACAGACCCGCAAAGAATTTGAAAAAAAAATTTTTTTTTTTTTTGATAAACTCTCATATCACAGTGTGCCATCACAGCAGCACGATTTGTGACCTGTTACCACAAGAAACAGTGAAGAACAAACACAAACTCAGGCAAACTGTAAATACAACCCATGTTTATGTTTATTTATTTTCCATCTTGGACTTTAACTATTTGCACATCATTACAACACTGTCTATACACATAATATGAGATTTGAAATGTCTTTATTCTTTTGGAACTTCTGCGAGTGTAATGCTTCTGTAAATTCCTATTGTTTATTTCACTTTTGTTCATTATCTATTTTACTTGCTTTTGCAATGTTAACATGTCGATAAAGCCCTTAAATTGAATTGAGAGAAGAGAGAGCAAATGAGAGAGAGAGAGAGCAAATGAGAGAGAGAGAGAGAGAGAGGGAGAGAGACAGAGAGAGAGAGAGAGAGAGAGAGAGAGAGAGAGAGAGAGGGAGAGAGACAGACAGACAGACAGAGAGAGAGAGAGAGAGAGAGAGAGAGAGAAAGAGAAGAGAACGTTTATTAACGATAAAAGACAGAAATACCTTATTTACATGAGTATTCAGACTCTTTGCTATGATACTCGAAATTGAGCTCAGGTGCATCCTGTTTCCATTGATCATCCTTGAGATGTTTCTACAACTTAGTTGGAGTCCACCTGTGGTAAATTCAATTGATTGAAAACTATAAAAATAAATTGAGTCGCACACTCTACATAAAAACTCCCAGTCATTTATTTTGTAATCCACCAACCTTTCAACATCACTGTTACTTCTTCAGGGTAATGTTATGAATGTTTGAACCAAGTTATGTAGACTAAACAGTGTAATTAGTGCAACCGTGAAAATATTATGTAATAATTATTAGGTTGATTAGAATGAATTGAGTGAAACTGTTAAAAGACAATAGTTTACAGCATATTCAATATATTTTATTTCATTTAACCTTTAATTAACTGGGCAAATCAGTTAAGAACAAATTACTTTTTACCAAAAGGCAAAAGGCCTCCTGTGGGGATGGGGGATTGAAAAAAATAAAATAAATTAAAATATAGGACAAAACACAACAAGAGAGACATCACAACAAGAATAATTTTGCACGCCCAATTTTTCAGTTTTTGATTTGTTAAAAAAGTTTGAAATATCCAATAAATGTCTTTCCACTTCATGATTGTGTCCCACTTGTTGTTGATTCTTCACAAAAAAATACAGTTTTATATCTTTATGTTTGAAGCCTGAAATGTGGCAAAAGGTCTCAAAGTTCAAGGGGGCCGAATACTTTCGCAAGGCACTGTATATTCAATTGTTTCCATTTTCATCTTTTAGTTGAACCTTATTGCATAATAAGCATCATATTAGGTGTACGCTGGTGAGCTGTAGAAAGAAAATGTTCATTTATAAAACTTAATTTATAATATATTAAATTTAAAAAATATATATAATAGTTCATAAGAAGGGCCTGAGATCAAAGTCAGTATTCCGACCACTAACGGTCAATGTTTTTAAACAGGATATCCTGTAGACCTCCCTCTGTGTCACGAGTCCGACCGAGGGTGGTTCCCCTTCCCGGGCGGGTGGCGCTCGGCGGTCGTCGTCACCGGCCTATTAGCTGCCACTGATTGTCTTTCCTCCCCCTCCTTGTATGTTTAGTGGTAGCACCTGTTTATGTTTAAATTAGTTTGTCTTTATTAGACAGCTGGCCCGCCTGGTTGTTGTGCGGGATTATTTCAATGTAAACTTCGGCTCTGTTGTAAGAGGTACGTGTTAGTGCCTGGTCGTGATTTTTTCCATTGTACATTTTGATTCCCTGTGTTTGGGAACGTAACTTTTGTGAGCACCCTGTGGTGTGTTGGTGCTATTAAAAAACGCACAGCATTGAACTATCTGTCTCCTGCATTTGACTCCACACCCACGACACCCGGAGCCTTACACTCTGTCGTAGTAGATCTCCATGTTACCTCCTCTGTAGTAGTAGGATCTCCATGTTACCTCCTCTCCTCTAGTAGTAGTAGATCTCCATGTTACCTCCTCTCCAATGTAGTAGTAGGATCTCCATGTTACCTCCTCTCCTCTGTAGTGGTAGGATCTCCATGTTACCTCCTCTCCTCTGTCGTAGTAGGATCTCCATGTTACCTCGTCTCCTCTGTAGTAGTAGATCTCCATGTTACCTCCTCTCCTCTGTCGTAGTAGGATCTCCATGTTACCTCCTCTCCTCTAGTAGTGGTAGGATCTCCATGTTACCTCCTCTCCTCTGTAGTGGTAGGATCTCCATGTTACCTCCTCTCCACTGTAGTGGTAGGATCCCCATGTTACCTCCTCTCCTCTAGTAGTAGTAGGATCTCCATGTTACCTCCTCTCCTCTGTAGAGGTAGGATCTCCATGTTACCTCCTCTCCTCTGTAGTGGTAGGATCTCCATGTTACCTCCTCTCCTCTGTAGAGGTAGGATCTCCATGTTACCTCCTCTCCTCTGTAGAGGTAGGATCTCCATGTTACCTCCTCTGTAGTGGTAGGATCTCCTTGTTACCTCCTCTGTAGTAGTAGGATCTCCATGTTACCTCCTCTCCTCTAGTAGTAGTAGGTTCTCCATGTTACCTCCTCTCCTCTAGTAGTGGTAGGATCTCCATGTTACCTCGTCTGTAGTAGTAGGATCACCATGTTACCTCCTCTCCTCTAGTAGTAGTAGGATCTCCATGTTACCTTCTCTGTAGTGGTAGGATCTCCATGTTACCTCCTCTCTTCTGTAGTAGTAGGATCTCCATGTTACCTCCTCTGTAGTAGTAGGATCTCCATGTTACCTCCTCTCCTCTGTAGTGGTAGGATCTCCATGTTACCTCCTCTCCTCTAGTAGTAGTAGGATCTCCATGTTACCTCCTCTCCTCTGTAGAGGTAGGATCTCCATGTTACCTCCTCTCCTCTGTAGTGGTAGGATCTCCATGTTACCTCCTCTCCTCTGTAGAGGTAGGATCTCCATGTTACCTCCTCTCCTCTGTAGAGGTAGGATCTCCATGTTACCTCCTCTGTAGTGGTAGGATCTCCTTGTTACCTCCTCTGTAGTAGTAGGATCTCCATGTTACCTCCTCTCCTCTAGTAGTAGTAGGTTCTCCATGTTACCTCCTCTCCTCTAGTAGTGGTAGGATCTCCATGTTACCTCGTCTGTAGTAGTAGGATCACCATGTTACCTCCTCTCCTCTAGTAGTAGTAGGATCTCCATGTTACCTTCTCTGTAGTGGTAGGATCTCCATGTTACCTCCTCTCCTCTGTAGAGGTAGGATCTCCATGTTACCTCCTCTCCTCTGTAGTAGTAGGATCTCCATGTTACCTCCTCTGTAGTAGTAGATCTCCATGTTACCTCCTCTGTAGTAGTAGGAACTCCATGTTACCTCCTCTCCTCTGTAGAGGTAGGATCTCCATGTTACCTCCTCTTCTCTGTAGTAGTAGATCTCCATGTTACCTCCTCTCCTCTAGTAGTAGTAGGATCTCCATGTTACCTCCTCTCCTCTGTAGAGGTAGGATCTCCATGTTACCTCCTCTCCTCTGTAGTGGTAGGATCTCCATGTTACCTCCTCTCCTCTGTAGAGGTAGGATCTCCATGTTACCTCCTCTCCTCTGTAGAGGTAGGATCTCCATGTTACCTCCTCTGTAGTGGTAGGATCTCCTTGTTACCTCCTCTGTAGTAGTAGGATCTCCATGTTACCTCCTCTCCTCTAGTAGTAGTAGGTTCTCCATGTTACCTCCTCTCCTCTAGTAGTGGTAGGATCTCCATGTTACCTCGTCTGTAGTAGTAGGATCACCATGTTACCTCCTCTCCTCTAGTAGTAGTAGGATCTCCATGTTACCTTCTCTGTAGTGGTAGGATCTCCATGTTACCTCCTCTCTTCTGTAGTAGTAGGATCTCCATGTTACCTCCTCTGTAGTAGTAGGATCTCCATGTTACCTCCTCTCCTCTGTAGTGGTAGGATCTCCATGTTACCTCCTCTCCTCTAGTAGTAGTAGGATCTCCATGTTACCTCCTCTCCTCTGTAGAGGTAGGATCTCCATGTTACCTCCTCTCCTCTGTAGTGGTAGGATCTCCATGTTACCTCCTCTCCTCTGTAGAGGTAGGATCTCCATGTTACCTCCTCTCCTCTGTAGAGGTAGGATCTCCATGTTACCTCCTCTGTAGTGGTAGGATCTCCTTGTTACCTCCTCTGTAGTAGTAGGATCTCCATGTTACCTCCTCTCCTCTAGTAGTAGTAGGTTCTCCATGTTACCTCCTCTAATCTAGTAGTGGTAGGATCCCCATGTTACCTCGTCTGTAGTAGTAGGATCACCATGTTACCTCCTCTCCTCTAGTAGTAGTAGGATCTCCATGTTACCTTCTCTGTAGTGGTAGGATCTCCATGTTACCTCCTCTCCTCTGTAGAGGTAGGATCTCCATGTTACCTCCTCTCCTCTGTAGTAGTAGGATCTCCATGTTACCTCCTCTGTAGTAGTAGATCTCCATGTTACCTCCTCTGTAGTAGTAGGAACTCCATGTTACCTCCTCTCCTCTGTAGAGGTAGGATCTCCATGTTACCTCCTCTTCTCTGTAGTAGTAGATCTCCATGTTACCTCCTCTCCTCTAGTAGTAGTAGGATCTCCATGTTAACTCCTCTCCTCTGTAGAGGTAGGATCTCCATGTTACCTCCTCTCCTCTGTAGTGGTAGGATCTCCATGTTACCTCCTCTCCTCTGTAGAGGTAGGATCTCCATGTTACCTCCTCTCCTCTGTAGAGGTAGGATCTCCATGTTACCTCCTCTGTAGTGGTAGGATCTCCTTGTTACCTCCTCTGTAGTAGTAGGATCTCCATGTTACCTCCTCTCCTCTAGTAGTAGTAGGTTCTCCATGTTACCTCCTCTCCTCTAGTAGTGGTAGGATCTCCATGTTACCTCGTCTGTAGTAGTAGGATCACCATGTTACCTCCTCTCCTCTAGTAGTAGTAGGATCTCCATGTTACCTTCTCTGTAGTGGTAGGATCTCCATGTTACCTCCTCTCTTCTGTAGAATTAGGATCTCCATGTTACCTCCTCTGTAGTAGTAGGATCTCCATGTTACCTCCTCTCCTCTGTAGTAGTAGGATCTCCATGTTACCTCCTCTCCTCTGTAGAGGTAGGATCTCCATGTTACCTCCTCTCCTCTGTAGTGGTAGGATCTCCATGTTACCTCCTCTCCTCTGTAGAGGTAGGATCTCCATGTTACCTCCTCTCCTCTGTAGAGGCTCTCCTCTGTAGAGGATCTCCATGTTACCTCCTCTGTAGTGGTAGGATCTCCTTGTTACCTCCTCTGTAGTAGTAGGATCTCCATGTTACCTCCTCTCCTCTAGTAGTAGTAGGTTCTCCATGTTACCTCCTCTCCTCTAGTAGTGGTAGGATCTCCATGTTACCTCGTCTGTAGTAGAAGGATCACCATGTTACCTCCTCTCCTCTAGTAGTAGTAGGATCTCCATGTTACCTTCTCTGTAGTGGTAGGATCTCCATGTTACCTCCTCTCCTCTGTAGAGGTAGGATCTCCATGTTACCTTCTCTCCTCTGTAGTGGTAGGATCTCCATGTTACCTCCTCTGTAGTAGTAGATCTCCATGTTACCTCCTCTGTAGTAGTAGGAACTCCATGTTACCTCCTCTCCTCTGTAGAGGTAGGATCTCCATGTTACCTCCTCTTCTCTGTAGTAGTAGATCTCCATGTTACCTCCTCTCCTCTAGTAGTAGTAGGATCTCCATGTTACCTCCTCTTCTCTGTAGTAGTAGATCTCCATGTTAAATCCTCTCCTCTAGTAGTAGTTGGATCTCCACGTTACCTCCTCTCCTCTGTAGTAGTAGGATCTCCATGTTACCTCCTCTCCTCTAGTAGTAGTAGTCTCTCCATGTTACCTCCTCTCTTCTAGTAGTGGTAGGATCTCCATGTTACCTCGTCTGTAGTAGTAGGATCACCATGTTACCTCCTCTCCTCTAGTAGTAGTAGGATCTCCATGTTACCTTCTCTGTAGTGGTAGGATCTCCATATTACCTCCTCTCTTCTGTAGTAGTAGGATCTCCATGTTACCTCCTCTGTAGTAGTAGGATCTCCATGTTACCTCCTCTCCTCTGTAGTGGTAGGATCTCCATGTTACCTCCTCTCCTCTAGTAGTAGTAGGATCTCCATGTTACCTCCTCTCCTCTGTAGAGGTAGGATCTCCATGTTACCTCCTCTCCTCTGTAGTGGTCGGATCTCCATGTTACCTCCTCTCCTCTGTAGAGGTAGGATCTCCATGTTACCTCCTCTCCTCTGTAGAGGTAGGATCTCCATGTTACCTCCTCTGTAGTGGTAGGATCTCCTTGTTACCTCCTCTGTAGTAGTAGGATCTCCATGTTACCTCCTCTCCTCTAGTAGTAGTAGGTTCTCCATGTTACCTCCTCTCCTCTAGTAGTGGTAGGATCTCCATGTTACCTCGTCTGTAGTAGTAGGATCACCATGTTACCTCCTCTCCTCTAGTAGTAGTAGGATCTCCATGTTACCTTCTCTGTAGTGGTAGGATCTCCATGTTACCTCCTCTCCTCTGTAGAGGTAGGATCTCCATGTTACCTCCTCTGTAGTGGTAGGATCTCCTTGTTACCTCCTCTGTAGTAGTAGGATCTCCATGTTACCTCCTCTCCTCTAGTAGTAGTAGGTTCTCCATGTTACCTCCTCTCCTCTAGTAGTGGTAGGATCTCCATGTTACCTCGTCTGTAGTAGTAGGATCACCATGTTACCTCCTCTCCTCTAGTAGTAGTAGGATCTCCATGTTACCTTCTCTGTAGTGGTAGGATCCCCATGTTACCTCCTCTCCTCTGTAGAGGTAGGATCTCCATGTTACCTCCTCTCCTCTGTAGTAGTAGGATCTCCATGTTACCTCCTCTGTAGTAGTAGATCTCCATGTTACCTCCTCTGTAGTAGTAGGAACTCCATGTTACCTCCTCTCCTCTGTAGAGGTAGGATCTCCATGTTACCTCCTCTTCTCTGTAGTAGTAGATCTCCATGTTACCTCCTCTCCTCTAGTAGTAGTAGGATCTCCATGTTACCTCCTCTCCTCTGTAGAGGTAGGATCTCCATGTTACCTCCTCTCCTCTGTAGTGGTAGGATCTCCATGTTACCTCCTCTCCTCTGTAGAGGTAGGATCTCCATGTTACCTCCTCTCCTCTGTAGAGGTAGGATCTCCATGTTACCTCCTCTGTAGTGGTAGGATATCCTTGTTACCTCCTCTGTAGTAGTAGGATCTCCATGTTACCTCCTCTCCTCTAGTAGTAGTAGGTTCTCCATGTTACCTCCTCTCCTCTAGTAGTGGTAGGATCTCCATGTTACCTCGTCTGTAGTAGTAGGATCACCATGTTACCTCCTCTCCTCTAGTAGTAGTAGGATCTCCATGTTACCTTCTCTGTAGTGGTAGGATCTCCATGTTACCTCCTCTCTTCTGTAGTAGTAGGATCTCCATGTTACCTCCTCTGTAGTAGTAGGATCTCCATGTTACCTCCTCTCCTCTGTAGTGGTAGGATCTCCATGTTACCTCCTCTCCTCTAGTAGTAGTAGGATCTCCATGTTACCTCCTCTCCTCTGTAGAGGTAGGATCTCCATGTTACCTCCTCTCCTCTGTAGTGGTAGGATCTCCATGTTACCTCCTCTCCTCTGTAGAGGTAGGATCTCCATGTTACCTCCTCTCCTCTGTAGAGGTAGGATCTCCATGTTACCTCCTCTGTAGTGGTAGGATCTCCTTGTTACCTCCTCTGTAGTAGTAGGATCTCCATGTTACCTCCTCTCCTCTAGTAGTAGTAGGTTCTCCATGTTACCTCCTCTCCTCTAGTAGTGGTAGGATCCCCATGTTACCTCGTCTGTAGTAGTAGGATCACCATGTTACCTCCTCTCCTCTAGTAGTAGTAGGATCTCCATGTTACCTTCTCTGTAGTGGTAGGATCTCCATGTTACCTCCTCTCCTCTGTAGAGGTAGGATCTCCATGTTACCTCCTCTCCTCTGTAGTAGTAGGATCTCCATGTTACCTCCTCTGTAGTAGTAGATCTCCATGTTACCTCCTCTGTAGTAGTAGGAACTCCATGTTACCTCCTCTCCTCTGTAGAGGTAGGATCTCCATGTTACCTCCTCTTCTCTGTAGTAGTAGATCTCCATGTTACCTCCTCTCCTCTAGTAGTAGTAGGATCTCCATGTTACCTCCTCTCCTCTGTAGAGGTAGGATCTCCATGTTACCTCCTCTCCTCTGTAGTGGTAGGATCTCCATGTTACCTCCTCTCCTCTGTAGAGGTAGGATCTCCATGTTACCTCCTCTCCTCTGTAGAGGTAGGATCTCCATGTTACCTCCTCTGTAGTGGTAGGATCTCCTTGTTACCTCCTCTGTAGTAGTAGGATCTCCATGTTACCTCCTCTCCTCTAGTAGTAGTAGGTTCTCCATGTTACCTCCTCTCCTCTAGTAGTGGTAGGATCTCCATGTTACCTCGTCTGTAGTAGTAGGATCACCATGTTACCTCCTCTCCTCTAGTAGTAGTAGGATCTCCATGTTACCTTCTCTGTAGTGGTAGGATCTCCATGTTACCTCATCTCTTCTGTAGTAGTAGGATCTCCATGTTACCTCCTCTGTAGTAGTAGGATCTCCATGTTACCTCCTCTCCTCTGTAGTAGTAGGATCTCCATGTTACCTCTTCTCCTCTGTAGAGGTAGGATCTCCATGTTACCTCCTCTCCTCTGTAGTGGTAGGATCTCCATGTTACCTCCTCTCCTCTGTAGAGGTAGGATCTCCATGTTACCTCCTCTCCTCTGTAGAGGCTCTCCTCTGTAGAGGATCTCCATGTTACCTCCTCTGTAGTGGTAGGATCTCCTTGTTACCTCCTCTGTAGTAGTAGGATCTCCATGTTACCTCCTCTCCTCTAGTAGTAGTAGGTTCTCCATGTTACCTCCTCTCCTCTAGTAGTGGTAGGATCTCCATGTTACCTCGTCTGTAGTAGAAGGATCACCATGTTACCTCCTCTCCTCTAGTAGTAGTAGGATCTCCATGTTACCTTCTCTGTAGTGGTAGGATCTCCATGTTACCTCCTCTCCTCTGTAGAGGTAGGATCTCCATGTTACCTCCTCTCCTCTGTAGTGGTAGGATCTCCATGTTACCTCCTCTGTAGTAGTAGATCTCCATGTTACCTCCTCTGTAGTAGTAGGAACTCCATGTTACCTCCTCTCCTCTGTAGAGGTAGGATCTCCATGTTACCTCCTCTTCTCTGTAGTAGTAGATCTCCATGTTACCTCCTCTCCTCTAGTAGCAGTAGGATCTCCATGTTACCTCCTCTTCTCTGTAGTAGTAGATCTCCATGTTAAATCCTCTCCTCTAGTAGTAGTTGGATCTCCACGTTACCTCCTCTCCTCTGTCGTAGTAGATCTCCATGTTACCTCCTCTGTAGTAGTAGGATCTCCATGTTACCTCCTCTCCTCTAGTAGTAGTAGGTTCTCCATGTTACCTCCTCTCCTCTAGTAGTGGTAGGATCTCCATGTTACCTCGTCTGTAGTAGAAGGATCACCATGTTACCTCCTCTCCTCTAGTAGTAGTAGGATCTCCATGTTACCTTCTCTGTAGTGGTAGGATCTCCATGTTACCTCCTCTCCTCTGTAGAGGTAGGATCTCCATGTTACCTCCTCTCCTCTGTAGTGGTAGGATCTCCATGTTACCTCCTCTGTAGTAGTAGATCTCCATGTTACCTCCTCTGTAGTAGTAGGAACTCCATGTTACCTCCTCTCCTCTAGTAGCAGTAGGATCTCCATGTTACCTCCTCTTCTCTGTAGTAGTAGATCTCCATGTTAAATCCTCTCCTCTAGTAGTAGTTGGATCTCCACGTTACCTCCTTTCCTCTGTCGTAGTAGATCTCCATGTTACCTCCTCTGTAGTAGTAGGATCTCCATGTTACCTCCTCTCCTCTGTAGAGGTAGGATCTCCATGTTACCTCCTCTCCTCTGTAGTAGTAGGATCTCCATGTTACCTCCTCTTCTCTGTATTAGTAGATCTCCATGTTACCTCCTCTCCTCTAGTAGTAGTAGGATCTCCATGTTACCTCCTCTCCTCTGTAGAGGTAGGATCTCCATGTTACCTCCTCTCCTCTGTAGTAGTAGGATCTCCATGTTACCTCCTCTTCTCTGTAGTAGTAGGATCTCCATGTTACCTACTCTTCTCTGTAGTAGTAGGATCTCCATGTTACCTCCTCTCATCTGTAGTAGTAGGATCTCCATGTTACCTCCTCTCCCCTGTAGTAGTAGGATCTCCATGTTACCTCCTCTCCTCTGTAGTAGTAGATCTCCATGTTACCTCCTCTCCTCTAGTAGTAGTAGGATCTCCACGTTACATCCTCTCCTCTGTAGTAGTAGATCTCCATGTTACCTCCTCTCCTCTAGTAGTAGTAGGATCTCCACGTTACATCCTCTCCTCTAGTAGTAGTAGGATCTCCATGTTACCTCCTCTCCTCTATAGTAGTAGATCTCCATGTTACCTCCTCTCCTCTAGTAGTAGTAGGATCTCCACGTTACCTCCTCTCCTCTAGTAGTAGTAGGATCTCCATGTTACCTCCTCTCCTCTAGTAGTAGTAGGATCTCCACGTTACATCCTTTCCTCTAGTAGTAGTAGGATCTCCATGTTACCTCCTCGTAGATCTCCATGTTACCTCCTCTCCTCTGTCGTAGTAGGATCTCTATGTTACCTCCTCTCCTCTGTAGTAGTAGATCTCCATGTTACCTCCTCTCCTCTGTAGTGGTAGGATCTCCATGTTACCTCCTCTCCTCTGTAGAGGTAGGATCTCCATGTTACCTCCTCTCCTCTGTAGAGGTAGGATCTCCATGTTACCTCCTCTGTAGTGGTAGGATCTCCATGTTACCTCCTCTGTAGTAGTAGGATCTCCATGTTACCTCCTCTCCTCTAGTAGTAGTTGGTTCTCCATGTTACCTCGTCTCCTCTAGTAGTGGTAGGATCTCCATGTTACCTCGTCTGTAGTAGTAGGATCACCATGTTACCTCCTCTCCTCTAGTAGTAGTAGGATCTCCATGTTACCTTCTCTGTAGTTGTAGGATCTCCACGTTACCTCCTCTCCTCTGTAGTAGTAGGATCTCCATGTTACCTCCTCTCCTCTGTAGTAGTAGGATCTCCATGTTACCTCCTCTCCTCTGTAGTAGTAGATCTCCATGTTACCTCCTCTCCTCTGTAGTGGTAGGATCTCCATGTTACCTCCTCTCCTCTGTAGTAGTAGGATCTCCATGTTACCTCATCTCCTCTGTAGTAGTAGATCTCCATGTTACCTCCTCTCCTTTAGTAGAGGTAGGATCTCCATGTTACCTCCTCTCCTCTGTAGTGGTAGGATCTCCATGTTACCTTCTCTCCTCTAGTAGTAGTAGGATCTCCATGTTACCTCCTCTTCTCTGTAGTAGTAGATCTCCATGTTACCTCCTCTCCTCTAGTAGAGGTAGGATCTCCATGTTACCTCCTCTCCTCTAGTAGTAGTAGGATCTCCATGTTACCTCCTCTCCTCTAGTAGTAGTAGATCTCCGTGTTACCTCCTCTCCTCTAGTAGTAGTAGGATCTCCATGTTACCTCCTCTCCTCTGTAGAGGTAGGATCTCCATGTTACCTCCTCTCCTCTAGTAGTAGTAGGATCTCCACGTTACATCCTCTCCTCTAGTAGTAGTAGGATCTCCATGTTACCTCCTCTCCTCTAGTAGTAGTAGGATCTCCACGTTACATCCTCTCCTCTAGTAGTAGTAGATCTCCATGTTACCTCCTCTCATCTGTAGTAGTAGGATCTCCATGTTACCTCCTCTCCTCTGTAGTAGTAGGATCTCCATGTTACCTCCTCTCCTCTAGTAGTAGTAGGATCTCCATGTTACATCCTTTCCTCTAGTAGTAGTAGGATCTCCATGTTACCTCCTCTCCTCTGTAGTAGTAGGATCTCCATGTTACCTCATCTCCTCTGTAATAGTAGATCTCCATGTTACCTCCTCTCCTCTAGTAGTAGTAGGATCTCCACGTTACATCCTTTCCTCTGGTAGTAGTAGAATCTCCACGTTACCTCCTCTCCTCTGTAGTAGTAGATCTCCATGTTACCTCCTCTCCTCTAGTAGTAGTAGGATCTCCATGTTACCCCCTCTCCTCTAGTAGTAGTAGGATCTCCACGTTACCTCCTCTCCTCTGTAATGGTAGATCTCCATGTTACCTCCTCTCCTCTAGTAGTAGTAGGATCTCCACGTTACATCCTCTCCTCTAGTAGTAGTAGGATCTCCATGTTACCTCATCTCCTCTGTAGTAGTAGATCTCCATGTTACCTCCTCTCCTCTGTAGTGGTAGGATCTCCATGTTACCTCCTCTCCTCTGTAGTGGTAGGATCTCCATGTTACCTCCTCTCCTCTGTAATGGTAGATCTCCATGTTACCTCCTCTCCTCTAGTAGTAGTAGGATCTCCATGTTACCTCATCTCCTCTGTAGTAGTAGATCTCCATGTTACCTCCTCTCCTCTGTAGTGGTAGGATCTCCATGTTACCTCCTCTCCTCTGTAGTGGTAGGATCTCCATGTTACCTCCTCTCCTCTGTAGTGGTAGGATCTCCATGTTACCTCCTCTCCTCTGTAGTGGTAGGATCTCTATGTTACCTCCTCTCCTTTAGTAGAGCATCATGCACAATGCCTGTGTATTTGAGGGAGAATATTTTTTTATTTTTTATTTCACCTTTATTTAACCAGGTAGGTGTTCTCAAGTTCTCATTTGCAACTGCAACCCGGCCAAGATAAAGCATAGCAATTCGACACATACAACAACACAGATTTACACATGGAATACACAAAACATAGTCAATAATACAGTAGAACAAAATAAAACATAAAGTCTATATACAGTGAGTGCAAACGAGGTAAGTCTAGGGAGTTAATGCAAGAAATAGGCCGTGGTGGCGAAGTCATTACAATATGGCAATTAAACACTGGAATGGTAGATGTGCAGAAGATGAATGTGCAGGTAGAGATACCGGGGTGCAAAGGAGCAAGATAAATAAATAAATACTGTATGGGGATGAGGTAGGTAGATAGATGGGCTGTTTACAGATGGGCTATGTACAGGTGCAGGGATCTGTGAGCTGCTCTGGCAGCTGGTGTTTAACGCTAGTGAGGGAGATATGAGTCTCCAGCTTCAGAGATTTTTGTAGTTCGTTCCAGTTATTGGCAGCAGAGAACTGGAAGGAAAGATGACCAAATGAGGAATTAGCTTTGAGGATGACCAGTGAGATATACCTGCTGGAATGCGTGCTGTGGGTGGGTGCTGCTATGGTGACCAGTGAGCTGAGATAAGGCGGGGCTTTACCTAGCAGAGACTTGTAGATAACCTGTAGCCAGTGGGTTTGGCGATGAGTATGAAGCGAGGGCCAACCAGCGAGAGCATACAGGTCGCAATGGTGGGCAGTGTATGGGGTTTTGGTGACAAAACGGATTGCACTGTGATAGACTGCATCCATTTTGTTGAATAGAGTGTTGGAGGCTATTTTATAGATGACATCATCGAAGTCGAGGATCGGTAGGATCCTTTCCGAGGGTAAGTTTGGCAGCATGAGTGAAGGATGCTTTGTTCCGATATAGGAAGCCAATTCTAGATTTAATTTGGGATTAGAGATGCTTAATGTGAGTCTGCAAGGAGAGTTTACAGTCTAAACAGACACCTAGGTATTTGTAGTTGTCCACGTATTCTAAGTCAGACCCGTCCAGAGTAGTGATGCTGGACAGGCAGGCAGGTACGGGCAGTGATCGGTTGAAAAGCATGCATTTAGTTTTACTTGTGTTTAAGAGCAGTTGGAGGCCACGGAAGGAGAGTTGTATGGCATTGAAGCTCGTCTGGAGGTTAATTAACAGTGTCCAAAGAGGGGCCAGAAGTATACAGAATGGTGTCGTCTGCGTAGAGGTGGATCAGAGAATCACCAGCAGCAAGAGCAACATCATTTATGTATACAGAGAAGAGAGTCGGCCCGAGGATTGAACCCTGTGGCACCCCCATAGAGACTGTCAGAAGTCGGGACAACAGGCCCTCCGATTTGACACACAGGAGATGGGATGGTTAGCGTCAACAAAGTGAGCTGCTACTGAATAGTCAGTGCTGTTACACCTGATTAAGCTGCGGTGTTCAGCTATGCGTTGTTTTAATTGTCTTTTATTTGTCCTCCGTAGGCTTTTCCCACATGTACAGGAGATGAGATAGATTACCCCCTTTGTCTTGGATGAGATGATGCCCCTAACAGGGATTTTTAGACATGTGTGTGGGTGTCTGAAGGACGTTTCTGTAGTGCTTATTGCACTGTGTGCATGAGCCACATTTGTAGTTCCCATTTGGAATGGGTTTCAAGAGTGTCTGAGTGGACTCAGGGGGCAGGTCAGATCTCAACAATCTATCCCCAATATTGTGACGGCGCTTATAGACCAGCAGTTGAGGTTCTTTGAAGAGGAATGCAATTTTTCTTCTCTGATTGCAGAACATGCCAGAGCTTTTTTAAGGATTGCTTTCATTTTCTCTGAACACGTGGTGCAAAAAGACTGTTGCATTGTTTTTCTGCTTTGGTTTAGTATTTTAGCAATTCCTCTCTTGGTTTTTGAGGTATTTTCATAATTGCAACATCAAAAGTGTTGTCCTTGTAGCCTCTCATTTTGAATTGATCTGTCATTTTCTTAGCATTGCTGTCAAAATCTGACTGGTGGCCACAGATTTGTTTAACCCTGCATAACTGGCTATGTGGTAGACCATTCTTGATGGGAAGACGATGCATACTATCCGCATGTGGCAACATTGCAGTCTGTGTATACGTCTGTACTGTATGTACTGTATGTACTGTTGGAGTCAGATGTTTACATACACCTCAGCCAAATACATTTAAACTCTGTTTTTCACAACTCCTGACATTTAATTCTAGTAAAAAGTCCTTGTCTTAGGTCAGTTATGATCACCACTATTTTAAGAATGTGAAATGTCAGAATAATAGTAGAGAGAATGATTTATTTCAGCTTTTGTTTCTTTCATCACTTTCCTAAGTGGGTCAGAAGTTTACATACACTCAATTAGAATTTGGTAGCATTGCCTTGAAATTGTTTAACCTGGGTCAAACCTTTCGGGTAGCCTTCCGCAAGATTCCCACAATAAGTTGGGGGAATTTTGTCCCAATCCTGACAGAGCTGGTGTAACTGAGAAAGGTTTGTGGGCCTCCTGGCTCACACACGCTTTTTCAATTCTGCCCACAAATCTTCTATAGGATTGAGGTCAGGGCTTTATGATGGCCACACCAATACCTTGACTTTGTTGTCCTTAAGCCATTTTGCCACAACTTTTAGAAGTATGCTTGGGGTCATTGTCCATTTGGAAGACCCATTTGCGACCAAGCTTTAACTTCCTGACTGATGTCATGAGATGTTTCTTCAATATAGCCACATCATTTTCCTACCTCATGATGCCATCTATTTTGTGAAGTGCACCAGTCCCTCCTGCAGCAAAGCACCCCCACAACATGATGCTGCCACCCCCGTGCTTCACGGCTGGGATGGTGTTCCTCAGCTTGCAAGCCTACCCCTTTTTCCTCCAAACATAACAATGGTCATTATGGCCAAACAGTTGTATTTTTGTTTCATCAGACCAGAGGACATTTCTCCAAAAAGTATGATCTTTGTCCCCATGTGCAGTTGCAAACTGTAGTCTGGCTTTTTTTATGGCGGTTTTGGAGCAGTGGCTTCTTCCTTGCTGAGCGGCCTTTCAGATTATGTCGATATAGGACTCGTTTTACTGTGGATATAGATACTTTTGTACCGGTTTCCTCCAGCTCCTTCACAAGGTCCTTTGCAGTTGTTCTGGGATTGATTTGCACTTTTCACACCAAAGTGCGTTCATCTCTAGGAGAATGAAGCCATCTCCGTCCTGAGCGGTATGATGGCTGCGTGGTCCCATGGTGTTTATACTTGCGTACCTTTGTTTGTACGGATGAACGTGGTACCTTCAGGCATTTGGAAATTGCTCCCAAGGATGAACCAGACTTGTTGAGGTCTACAATTGTTTGTACTGAGGTCTAGGCTGATTTATTTCGATTTTCCCATGATGTCAATCAAAGAGGCACAGAGTTTGAAAGTAGGCCTTGAAATACAAGCACACCCCCAATTGACGTCAATTAGCCTATCAGAAGCTTCTAAAGCCATTACATAATTTTCTGGAATTTTCCGAGCTGTTTAAAGACAGAGTCAACTTTCTTTTTTTCCCCTTTTTTCCCGGGGTGGATCAGCTTAATATTGCGGAAAGAATGTTGTTTCCAATGTAATTGTCTGCATCATTTCCAACCCCCCATTTTTTGGTAAATATATATATCCATACACGCATGCATACAAATACACATATATACCTACACATACCTATATAGACATATATATAGACATATATACATACACATACCTATATAGACATACATATACACATATCTCTTCCGGCGCCGACAGAGATGGCCGCCTCGCTTCGCGTTCCTAGGAAACTATGCAGTGTTTTGTTTTTTTACGTGTTATTTCTTACATTAGTACCCCAGGTCATCTTAGGTTTCATTACATACAGTCGAGAAGAACTACTGAATATAAGATCAGCATCAACTCACCATCAGTACGACCAAGAATATGTTTTTCGCGACGCGGATCCTGTGTTCTGCCTTTCACCCAGGACAACGGAATGGATCCCATGCAGCGACCCAAAAAAATGACTCCGAAAAAGAGGGAAACGAGGCGGTCTTCTGGTCAGACTCCGGAGACGGGCACATCGTGCACCACTCCCTAGCATCCTTCTCGCCAATGTCCAGTCTCTTGACAACAAGGTTGATGAAATCCGAGCAAGGGTAGCATTCCAGAGGGACATCAGAGACTGTAACGTTCTTTGCTTCACGGAAACATGGCTCACTGGAGAGACGCTATCGGGGGCGGTGCAGCCAGCATGTTTCTCCACGCATCGCGCCGACAGAAACAAACATCTTTCTGGTAAGAAGAGGGGCGGGGGCGTATGCCTTATGGCTAACGAGACATGGTGTGATGAAAGAAACATACAGGAACTCAAATCCTTCTGTTCACCTGATTTAGAATTCCTCACAATCAAATGTAGACCGCATTATCTACCAAGAGAATTCTCTTCGATTATAATCACAGCCGTATATATATGCGCAACCAGGGGTGGAAAAACCTTGGATCATTGTTACTCTAACTTCCGCGACGCATATAAGGCCCTGCCCCGCCCTCCTTTCGGAAAAGCTGACCACGACTCCATTTTGTTGATCCCTGCCTACAGACAGAAACTAAAACAAGAGGCTCCCACGCTGAGGTCTGTCCAACGCTGGTCCGACCAAGCTGACTCCACACTCCAAGACTGCTTCCATCACGTGGACTGGGACATGTTTCGTATTGCGTCAGATAACAATATTGACGAATACGCTGATTCGGTGTGCGAGTTCATTAGAACGTGCGTTGAAGATGTCGTTCCCATAGCAACGATTAAAACATTCCCTAACCAGAAACCGTGGATTGATGGCAGCATTCGTGTGAAACTGAAAGCGCGAACCACTGCTTTTAATCAGGGCAAGGTGACTGGTAACATGACCGAATACAAACAGTGCAGCTATTCCCTCCGCAAGGCTATCAAACAAGCTAAGCGTCAGTACAGAGACAAAGTAGAATCTCAATTAAACGGCTCAGACACAAGAGGCATGTGGCAGGGTCTACAGTCAATCACGGACTACAATAAGAAATCCAGCACAGTCACGGACCAGGATGTCCTGCTCCCAGGCAGACTAAATAACTTTTTTGCCCACTTTGAGGACAATACAGTGCCACTGACACGGCCTGCAACGAAAACATGTGGACTCTCCTTCACTGCAGCCGAGGTGAGTAAGACATTTAAACGTGTTAACCCTCGCAAGGCTGCAGGCCCAGACGGCATCCCCAGCCGCGCCCTCAGAGCATGCGCAGACCAGCTGGCCGGTGTGTTTACGGACATATTCAATCAATCCCTATACCAGTCTGCTGTTCCCACATCCTTCAAGAGGGCCACCATTGTTCCTGTTCCCAAGAAAGCTAAGGTAATTGAGCTAAACGACTACCGCCCCGTAGCACTCACTTCCGTCATCATGAAGTGCTTTGAGAGACTAGTCAAGGACCATATCACCTCCACCCTACCCGACACCCTAGACCCACTCCAATTTGCTTACCGCCCAAATAGGTCCACAGACGATGCAATCTCAACCACACTGCACACTGCCCTAACCCATCTGGACAAGAGTAATACCTATGTGAGAACGCTGTTCATCGACTACAGCTCGGCATTCAACACCATAGTACCCTGCAAGCTCGTCATCAAGCTCGAGACCCTGGGTCTCGACCCCGCCCTGTGCAACTGGGTACTGGACTTCCTGACGGGCCGCCTCCAGGTGGTGAGGGTAGGCAACAACATCTCCACCTCGCTGATCCTCAACACTGGGGCCCCACAAGGGTGCGTTCTGAGCCCTCTCCTGTACTCCCTGTTCACCCACGACTGCGTGGCCACGCACGCCTCCAACTCAATCATCAAGTTTGCGGACGACACAACAGTGGTAGGCTTGATTACCAACAACGACGAGACGGCCTACAGGGAGGAGGTGAGGGCCCTCGGAGTGTGGTGTCAGGAAAATAACCTCACACTCAACGTCAACAAAACTAAGGAGATGATTGTGGACTTCAGGAAAAAGCAGAGGGAACACCCCCCTATCCACATCGATGGAACAGTAGTGGAGAGGGTAGCAAGTTTTAAGTTCCTTGGCATACACATCACAGACAAACTGAATTGGTCCACTCACACAGACAGCATCGTGAAGAAGGCGCAGCAGCGCCTCTTCAACCTCAGGAGGCTGAAGAAATTCGGTTTGTCACCAAAAGCACTCACAAACTTCTACAGATGCACAATCGAGAGCATCCTGGCGGGCTGTATCACCGCCTGGTACGGCAACTGCTCCGCCCACAACCGTAAGGCTCTCCAGAGGGTAGTGAGGTCTGCACAACGCATCACCGGGGGCAAACTACCTGCCCTCCAGGACACCTACACCACCCGATGTTACAGGAAGGCCATAAAGATCATCAAGGACATCAACCACCCGAGCCACTGCCTGTTCACCCCGCTATCATCCAGAAGGCGAGGTCAGTACAGGTGCATCAAAGCTGGGACCGAGAGACTGAAAAACAGCTTCTATCTCAAGGCCATCAGACTGTTAAACAGCCACCACTAACATTGAGTGGCTGCTGCCAACACACTGACACTGTCACTGACACTGACTCAACTCCAGCCACTTTAATAATGGGAATTGATGGGAAATTATGTAAATATATCACTAGCCACTTTAAACAATGCTACCTTATATAATGTTACTTACCCTACATTATTCATCTCATATGCATACGTATATACTGTACTCTATATCATCGACTGCATCCTTATGTAATACATGTATCACTAGCCACTTCAACTATGCCACTTTGTTTACATACTCACCTCATGTATATACTGTACTCGATACCATCTACTGTATCCTGCCTATGCTGCTCTGTACCATCACTCATTCATATATCCTTATGTACATATTCTTTATCCCCTTACACTGTGTATAAGACAGTAGTTTTGGAATTGTTAGTTAGATTACTTGTTGGTTATTACTGCATTGTCGGAACTAGAAGCACAAGCATTTCGCTACACTCGCATTAACATCTGCTAACCATGTGTATGTGACAAATAAAATTTGATTTGATTTGATTTGATTTGATATACCTACACATACCTATATAGACATACATATACACATATATACATACACATACCTATATAGACATACATATACACATATATACATACACATACCTATATAGACATACACATACCTATATAGACATATATATACATACATACACATACCTATATAGACATATATATACACATATTTACCTACACATACCTATATAGACATACATATACACATATATACATACACATACCTATATAGACATATACAGTGCCTTGCGAAAGTATTCGGCCCCCTTGAACTTTGAGACCTTTTGCCACATTTCAGGATTCAAACATAGAGATATAAAACTGTATTTTTTTGTGAAGAATCAACAACAAGTGGGACACAATCATGAAGTGGAACGACATTTATTGGATATTTCAAACTTTTTTAACAAATCAAAAACTGAAAAATTGGGCGTGCAAAATTATTCAGCCCCCTTAAGTTAATACTTTGTAGCGCCACCTTTTGCTGCGATTACAGCTGTAAGTCGCTTGAGGTATTTCTCTATCAGTTTTGCACATCGAGAGACTGACATTTTTTCCCATTCCTCCTTGCAAAACAGCTCGAGCTCAGTGAGGTTGGATGGAGAGCATTTGTGAACAGCAGTTTTCAGTTCTTTCCACAGATTCTCGATTGGATTCAGGTCTGGACTTTGACTTGGCCATTCTAACACCTGGATATGTTTATTTTTTAACCATTCCATTGTAGATTTTGCTTTATGTTTTGGATCATTGTCTTGTTGGAAGACAAATCTCCGTCCCAGTCTCAGGTCTTTTGCAGACTCCATCAGGTTTTCTTCCAGAATGGTCCTGTATTTGGCTCCATCCATCTTCCCATCAATTTTAACCATCTTCCCTGTCCCTGCTGAAGAAAAGCAGGCCCAAACCATGATGCTGCCACCACCATGTTTGACAGTGGGGATGGTGTGTTCAGGGTGATGAGCTGTGTTGCTTTTACGCCAAACATAACTTTTTGCATTGTTGCCAAAAAGTTCCATTTTGGTTTCATCTGACCAGAGCACCTTCTTCCACATGTTTGGTGTGTCTCCCAGGTGGCTTGTGGCAAACTTTAAACAACACTTTTTATGGATATCTTTAAGAAATGGCTTTCTTCTTGCCACTCTTCCATAAAGGCCAGATTTGTGCAATATACGACTGATTGTTGTCCTATGGACAGAGTCTCCCACCTCAGCTGTAGATCTCTGCAGTTCATCCAGAGTGATCATAGGCCTCTTGGCTGCATCTCTGATCAGTCTTCTCCTTGTATGAGCTGAAAGTTTAGAGGGACGGCCAGGTCTTGGTAGATTTGCAGTGGTCTGATACTCCTTCCATTTCAATATTATCGCTTGCACAGTGCTCCTTGGGATGTTTAAAGCTTGGGAAATCTTTTTGTATCCAAATCCGGCTTTAAACTTCTTCACAACAGTATCTCGGACCTGCCTGGTGTGTTCCTTGTTCTTCATGATGCTCTCTGCGCTTTTAACGGACCTCTGAGACTATCACAGTGCAGGTGCATTTATACGGAGACTTGATTACACACAGGTGGATTGTATTTATCATCATTAGTCATTTAGGTCAACATTGGATCATTCAGAGATCCTCACTGAACTTCTGGAGAGAGTTTGCTGCACTGAAAGTAAAGGGGCTGAATAATTTTGCACGCCCAATTTTTCAGTTTTTGATTTGTTAAAAAAGTTTGAAATATCCAATAAATGTCGTTCCACTTCATGATTGTGTCCCACTTGTTGTTGATTCTTCACAAAAAAATACAGTTTTATATCTTTATGTTTGAAGCCTGAAATGTGGCAAAAGGTCGCAAAGTTCAAGGGGGCCGAATACTTTCGCAAGGCACTGTATATGCATACACATACCTATATAGACACACATATATACCTACACATACCTATATAGACATACATATACACATATATACCTACACATACCTATATAGACATACATACTTTTTTTAAAGAATATACCTTTATTATTATTCCCCCCAAACCCTACCGCCGATCCCCCAATTGGAGTAAACTAATAAACACTTCTGCTTTTACCTTCAATCCATACATCTTATACACACTCTACAGACACAGTCTACTTTACAATAGCTCTCTCTTGTTTGTTCTTAGTCCTTCCTCTATTTCTGATGTCCATCCAGTTTGATTTCTATTTGTAACTGTGCTATTTCACAGAAGCTCCGAACCTATATACATTCTACAGATCCCATAGGCTTTACATTGTTTATCTTGTTATCAGTCCCACCCTTCAGCTCCATTCAACCCCTCCCTTCTATCTCTCAACATCATCCAGTCCCACCCTTCAGCTCCATTCAACCCCTCCCATCTATCTCTCAACATCATCCATTTCAGATTTCTATTTGCCATATATTTTTCAACTGTGCTGTGATGCTACACAAAATAATTTAACCTTCCTATTTTCATAGATTCTACAGATTGTAAATTAAAAATAAACGTTTTTGCTAAAATAATTATTATCTTATTGATTGATTGACTATGGCTTTTAAAATCACCCAGTATTGCTATCTGTAGCGTTAGTTCTAGGCAAATGTTGCAATTCTTCAGCCATTCCTGGACCTGTGACCAAAAATGAGCTACACATGGACAATACCAAAATAAATGATCTAATGACTCTGCCTCCTCACAGCAGAATCTGCAGAGCTGGGAAGATTGTATCCCCCATATATATATAACATTCTATTAGTTGCAAAAATTTGTATAGTAATTTAAATGTAAAAATGTTGAATCCGGTGTTGTTTTGCGTATCAATTCATAAACCATGTGCCATGGAATGACAGAGTCAACTTAGTGTATGTAAACTTCTGACCCACACAAATTCTGATACAGTGAATTATAAGCGAAATAATCTGTCTGTAAAGAATTGTTGGAAAAATTACTTGCACAAAGTAGATGTCCTAACCGACTTGCCAAAATTATAGTTTGTTAACAAGAAATGTGTGGAGTGGTTGAAAAACGTGTTTGAATGATTCCAACCTAAGTGTATGTAAACTTCCGACTTCAACTGTACGTATTTATGGAGTATAATGTATTTACAGTTTAATTCACATGTTTTCAAGTATTGGTGACAATTAATGCATTATTTTTATTGCATAGATTGTATTGGACAAATATAATGTGTGTAAAATACTTTGTTGAAGGTTGTACTGTTAATAATGAAATAATGTTAAGCTATTTGCCAGCTATGTGTGGCGCCATGTTTGTTGACATTATACAATGCATTCTGGGTGTCACGTAAATGTCTGTCAGACCAAAGATGTTATAATGAGGTGAGGCAATGGTTCACTCATCTTTCGAGTAAACTTCCGGAAGTGAATGAAGGGTAGACCAAACTCATCTTGTCTTCTCTTATTATCTTTGGTTGACGTGGGAGAAACAAACATGCCGGCGCGCACAAACTACCAATCATCGGATTACTTTCCATTTCTAGAAAGTGTTTTACTTAATTGAAAAAAATAGTGTGGCCAGCTCAAATGCTGACTATTGCATCAATCGATACTGGCAGATCTAAATAAGGGTTCTTATCACACCGGCTTGAGCATGCGCTGCAGGGACCCGTGTAAAATGTTAGTACGTGTGAAGGTTTTAACCGCAATTAAAAGTTCTCTGTACTTTATTATATATTTTTTGTAGCATTTGTTCGGTTATTGGTTAAGGTTTTAACACATTTTTGACTTTTGCATTACCTCTGATCTCA
>NC_092170.1:37069994-37129994 GCF_045791955.1 Oncorhynchus clarkii lewisi
GTGATGCGTACGGCCCAGTACATCACTGGGGTCAAGCTTCATGCCATCCAGGACCTATATACTTGGCGGTGTCAGAGGAAGGCCCCCCAAAAATGGTCAAAGACTGTTCTCTCTGCTACCGCACAGCAAGCGGGACCGGAGCGCCTAGGTCTAAGTCCAAAATACTCCTTAACAGCTACCCCCAAGTCGTAAGACTGCTGAACAATTAATCTCAAATAGCCACCAGGACTTTTTACACCCCCCCCCCCCCCATTTCAATTTAAACTGCTGATACTCGCTGTGTATTATCTATGCATAGTCCCTTTACCCCTAACTGCATGAACAAATGACCTTGACTAACATACCCCCCCGCACATTGACTCAGTACCGGTACCCCCTGTATATAGCCTCTGTATTGCTATTTTATTGTGTTACTTTATATTTCATTTTTTTTACTTTAATTTCTTTCGGAAATATTTTCTTAAGTTGGTTAAGGGTTGGTTAAGCGCTTACCATATCACGATAAGGTCTACCTGTTGTATTCGGCAAATGAGAAAAATGTAATTGGATTTAATTTGATGTTCTTCACTTCCGGGTTTATGGCATCACTTCCGGTTTAATTCTTGTTAGCAGGCTAGTGTCATTAGCATGGTTACCATCCTAACTCTCCATGGTAAATAGAGTGTTTAACCTACGTAACTACATTGTTAGCATTGCTAGTGCCGTTACCATGATTAGCATGCTAATTCCACAATGTACATAGTGTGGTCTGTTTACCTGTCTGCATTGTTACCATTGCTAGCTCCATTAGCATTATTAGCATGCTAACATGCCACTAAATAGTACATATCTCTGATTCAGAGGGATTGGGTTAGATGCGGAAAACACATTCCAATTGAATACATTCAAATGGACAACTGACTAGTTAACCCCCTTTCCCTTTCCATATTGATTATTGTTTACTGTAGCTTTTGTGTGCCTATGCTATTAGCCTGTTAGCCTAATGTTATGACGTTTACTGCACTTTATATGACATTTATACAATATTTACTATAATTTCTCTAATGATTACTGGTACTGTTTCCTGATAATATTGCACTGCTAATCCCATTGCTAATGTAGCAATCTGTATTCCCTGGTAAAGCTAGATCAATCTCATTGTTAGCCTCATACCATTGCTGTTACCATCCACTGCTCCTGCTAGCACCTTATGTACATTAGCATAGTAGCATACATTGCTATTGTATATTAATTACTGTAATTACAGCCTGTGTTTCTTTTTATTTCTTAATCATAGAAATTCACTACCACAATCACTTCAAATACGGACATACAGTGCTTTACTTCTTACCTGTTTTACAGATATATTTGCTGGTGCTGTACGTATTGGCATGTCATCTGACAGGGAACGGACATCTTCCTGTTTTACAAAACAGGGATAACACATTATATCCGCCCTCTACATGGCTCCCCCCTTTTTAACTCGGGTCTTATGAATTTCCACACCCCCACAGGGGGACACATGGGGAGTAGCACCATTCCACACCCCCACAGGGGGACACATGGGGAGTAGCACCATTCCACACCCCCACAGGGGGACACATGGGGAGTAGCACCATTCCACACCCCCACAGGGGGACACATGGGGAGTAGCACCATTCCACACCCCCACAGGGGGACACATGGGGAGTAGCACCATTCCACACCCCCTCAGGGGGACACATGGGGAGTAGCACTATTCCACACCCCCACAGGGGGACACATGGCGAGTAGCACCATTCCACACCCCCACAGGGGGACACATGGGGAGTAGCACCATTTTGTACCACAAAATTGCGGTTATATTTAGAAGCCAGACAACATAGTTTAAATGAAGCCTTTCAAATCAATAGATCCACATATCCCCAAGCAACTGAGAGAGAGTGAGTGGTCAGTTATGTACTGCAGCGAATCAATCAGCAGCGACACGGTTTCCCTCAGAGGAAAACATAAGGAACAACTTGGAGATGCAAATGAGAGTAATGAACAGCTAAAGGATATCCAGGAAAACATAGCTAAAATGCTCTCAATGCTCACCAAAACAAACATACTGTTACAATATATTGTTAAAAAATATAGATTTGCTAGGAAGGACAGTAGAGTCTATCGTGTCAGACAGACACATACGAGGTGTGCACATGAGCGAACAAGACAACAACATTTGTCTTCGGGAAACAAGTTTGCAAACTTTAGAAGATGAGCAAGAAAACAGAATGAGACAAAACAACATTGGAATATTGTGCTTAATGGACGATGAGGAAAAAGGAAACTCTTCCAGCTACATTGTCAAACTGATATCAGAGGAGCTTGGCGTGGATGTATCACCACAGGATCTGGAACGATGCCATCGGATTAGCGTGAAATAGAAAAACGACAAATGGCCTCGCGTGGGAACCTTCAAGCTGTGAACCAAAGTCAACATTGTGAAGGCACAGGGGGGAATGGAGATTAAAATCCACGACCAGAACATTGGATTTTTTTCCAGGACCTGTCCCCCAATACAATCGACTGTCCCCAACTAACTGTTATTCTCTGGAAAGAAACAAAAGAAGTAGAAGATGCCAATGAGCTACATGAAAAGACAATACAAAAGAGGAAATATACAGTGCTGTCGATGACCCCTGGCCAATTGTTTGCCGTCCTATGGGACTCCCAATCACGGCACATGTGACGTAGCCTGGATTCAAACCAGGCACTGCAGCGATGCTTCTTGCACCGTGTTGCAGTGTCTTAGACCTCTGTGCTGTCTATAGTTGTCACGTCCTGACCTTAGTTCCTTTTTTATGTCTCTAATTTAGTTTGGTCAGGGCGTGAGTTGGGGTGGGAATTCTATGTTTTTGTTCTATGTTTTGTATTTCTGCTTTTGGCCTGGTATGGTTCCCAATCAGAGGCAGCTGTCAATCGTTGTCTCTGATTGAGAACCATACTTAGGTAGCCTGTGTTCCCACTATTTGTGGGTAGTTAATTTCTGTTTAGTTTCTGATCACCTGGCAGAACTGTTTTGTTTTCTCTTCGTTGTTATTTTGTGTAGTGTTCATTTTTTCAATTAATATATGACGAACGCTTACCACGCTGCGCATTGGTCAGATATTTCATACTCGTCGTCAGACGACGAAGAGATCTGTTACAATAGTGCTGGTAATTTATATAAGTCAACACCTAAGTAATAAGTATTTTTACATAAATTGTTATGGATGTATTGTTTTAAAAACCCAATAGTGCTGTGGGTCTATCAGACAAAGGGAACATTGGGTGAATAACAAAAACCACACAAGGGTTAAATTAAGTACTTTTTATTGTCATTCTCTTCATTCTAATGACATCCTTGAATAATATAGGACTCTAATTAGATGCAGATAGCTTTCACTTCTCTTCACAAAGATTGAATGGATATGGGTAGGTGACCCCTGAAAGCCAGATGGAGATTCAGTCTTTATATTACTGTAGCATAGACCATGCTGCAGCAAATGTAGACCTACCTGTCACAAGAAAAAAAAGTATAATGATGAGATGATAGGTCTACATGCATTGTGAACTGTGCTTCATACTGAGATGACCATTGATTATTCATCGTGCAGAGGCCATAGAGAAGCCTGATTTAGACATCACATGTCATTTAACAGTTTAATTTCACGCTGTTCATATAAATCATTTAATATAATTTACCGGTTTCTTGGCCGGTAAATCCTGGTAAATCTCAGTTCCCGCATATTCAAACCTATCAACTAGCTCTGAAAGTCTAACGGCAGAATTGAAGGTTTAGTTTAGACATTAAGGTGAAGGTTAGGCATTAACTCTGAATGGTTAAGGTTAGGGTTAGGGTTAGGGTTAAGGTTTGGGATAGAAATCTCAAAACCAACACATAACACTGGACTTGAACTTTCAGCATTTGTATTCAGAGGCTGATGCTTAGGACCACCCTACATTCCTGTCCACAATGCCCTACCAAGACCGAAACCTACTTGAAGGTAACTACGTTCACTATTGCCCATAGTGGCCGGTTTCCACGTCATCTCCCGACATCCTCAGACGTGGATGGACATCGAGTACTCACTTGTATCATGGGGGACTTGGCTGGTTTGTGCATGTGAATGGGAGTGTGAAGGAGGGGGTGAATATGAATATGTGTAGGAGGGTGGGAGAAAATGGATGTGTAGATGCATAGGGTTTATGTTGTATGTGAATGAAGGAGAATGGATTAGCAAGTCGATATATGGATGGGTGTTGATTAGGGGAGGATTAATGTTCCTTGTTCGTCAATATAGATAATCTTCAACAGTGGTTATTGATGGGAGTGGAGAGGTACTCTATTGGAGGGATTGGGACAGGGTGACTGGGAGGGCATCAGACAATTCTCTGAAATGTGTGTGGGGCCTCCATTCATCCCCCTTGAGTCTATCGGTGGACCCATTCTCCCCAAGTAGACCCCAGCCACTACACTTTCATTTCATTTACAAGGTAATACAAACTGACCACAGTAGTTCATTAAGTGGCAGTCTTCAACCAATGTACAGTATGTACAATGACATCATCTACAGTCTGTTGGCACATTAGGAGAGGAGTTGGAGCGTTAAAGCCCTAAAAAGTCATAGAGGTTCAAAGTACAAAGAAGTCATTTGCTTTATGTTTTTTTGTGTGTTCTCTGTTAAATGTCTGCTGGGCCCACATACTCACACGCTGTAATATATATGTAATGTTCAGTCCATATATATGTAATGTTCAGTCCATATATATGTAATGTTCAGTCCATATATATGTAATGTTCAGTCCATATATATGTAATGTTCAGTCCATATATATGTAATGCTCAGTCCATATATATGTAATGTTCAGTCCATATATATGTAATGTTCAGTCCATATATATGTCATGTTCAGTCCATATATATGTAATGTTCAGTCCATATATATGTAATGTTCAGTCCATATATATGTAATGTTCAGTCCATATATATGTAATGTTCAGTCCATATATATGTAATGTTCAGTCCATTCAGAAACTATTAAGACCCATTGACTTTTTCTCATTTTGTTACGCTGATAAAATTGTTTACACAGTTTAAAAAATAAATTAATAAATAAGAAAACAGAAATGTTACATATACATAAGTATTCAGACCCTCGGGGTGGCAGGTAGCCTGGTGGTTAGAGCATTGGGCCAGTAACCGAAATATTGCTAGATCAAATCCCAGAGCTGACAAGGTAAAAATATGTCATTCTGCCCCTGAACAAGGCAGTTAACCCACTGTTCCCCAGTAGGCCGTCATTGTAAATAAGAATTTGTTCTTAACTGACTTGCCTAGTTAAATAAAGGTAGAATTCAAAAAATACTGAGGACTTTGTTGGAGCACATTTGGCAGTGAATACAGCCATGAGTCTTCTTGGTTATGATGTTACAAAATTGGCACACCTGTATTTGGGGAGTTTCTCGCATTCTTCTCTGCAGATCCTCTCAAGCTCTGTCAGGTTGGATGGGGAGTGTTGCTGCAACGCTATTTTCAGGTCTCTCCAGAGATGTTCGATCGGGTTCAAGTCCGGGATCTGGCTGGGCCACTCAAGGACAGTCAAAGACTTGTCCCGAAACCACTCCTGCATTGTCTTGGCTGTGTACTTAGGGTCAGTGTCATTTTGGAAGGTGAACCTTCACCCCAGTCTGAGGTTCTGAGCTCTCTGGAGCAGGTTTTCATCAAGGATCTCTCTGTACTTTTCTCTGTTCATCTTTCCCTCGATCGTGACTAGTTTCCCAGTACCTGCCACTGAAAAACATTCCCACAGCATGATGCTGCCACCACCATGCTTCACCGTATGGATGGTGCCATTTTTCCTCCAGATATGACGATTGACATTCAGGCCAAACAGTTCAATCTTGTTTTCATCAGACCAGTCTCGTTTCTCATGGTCTGAGAATTCTTTAGGTGTCTTCAGGCAAACTCCAATCGGGCTGTCATGTGCCTTACTGAGGAGTGGCTTCCATCTGGCCACTCTACCATAAAGGCCTGATTGGTGGAGTACTGCAGAGATGGTTGTCATTCTGAAAGGTTCTCCCACCTCCACAGAGGAACTCTGGAGGTCTATCAGAGTGACCATCAGGTTCTTGGTCACCTCCTTGACCAAAGTCCTTCTCCTGCGATTGCTTATTTTGGCTGGGCGGCCAGCTCTAGGAAGAGTCTTGGTGGTTCAAAACGTATTTCATTTAAGAATGATGGAGGCCACTGTGTTATTGGGGACCTTCAATGCTGCAGAAATGTTTTTGTATTCTTCCCCAGATCTGTGCCTCGACACAATCCTGTCTCTGAGCTCTATGGACAATTCCTCCAAACTCATGGCTTGGATTTTGCTCTGACATGCACTGTCAAATCTGGGACCTTATATAGACAGGTGTTTGCCTTTCCAAATCATGTCCAATCAATTTAATTTACCACAGGTGGACTCCAATCAAGTTGTAGAAACATCTCAAGGATGGTCAATGGAAACAGGATGCACATGAGCTCAGTTTCAAGTCTCATAGCAAAGGGCCTGAATAGTTAAATAAGATACTTGTGTCTTATTTTTGTAAAATTGCAAAAACTTCTAAAAACTTGTTTTTGCTTTGTCATTATGGAGTATTGTGTTTAGATTGCTAAGGATTTTTATTTATTTGATCCATTTTAGAATAAGACTAAACAAAATAAGACAAAATGTGGAAAAAGTTCAAGTTCTAAATACTTTCCGGAGACACTGTTTTACCCTAAATGTTGCTCAGGCTCCATGATGGGGAAAAATGCAGATTGTTCTTGAACACTTCATCGGGATCAGTGTCCCATCCACGAGACGGTTGAGCTAACGTAGGCTAATGTGATTAGCATGAGGTTGTAAGTAACAAGAACATTTCCCAGGACATATACTGTACATATCTGATATTGGCAGAAAGCTTAAAAGAACACGTTTCAGTTTAATACAATATGCTAAAATACAAGATATAGATTCATCAATAATGGCTGTGGATGCTGAAAAAGGCTTTTGACAGTCTTGAATGGCCTTTTTTGTTTCCAACTTTCCAGTTTAAAAACTAAATGAAATAAAAAATATTATATAAATGTCATGAAGCAAAAATAAATATTACATTATAGGATGAAATTACTTTAGAAAAGGGCACAAGACAGGGATGTCCTTTCTCTGTAAATGTACACTAAATGTACACTAAATGTACACAAAAAAACTGGAAATGAACAAATCCTCTGTTGTTAACACAATGGAAAGGTCACATGCTTTATTATCTAAATGTTGACAGTGCGGCGGCGATGGAGAGGATCAAAATTGTGCAATTTAATGCCATTTGGTGGAGAGTGATGCAAGCGCTGGAGATGGGGATGTGATCATGTGGGTCTGGGCAGGTGAGATGTAGTTGATGTTTGTGACGGTGTCATTTGTATGTGTATGTTTTGTATTATCAAAATCTTACAAAAAATATATAAATAATTTCCACACCGGCTCAGCATGCACTCATGAATGCACCAATTCTCTCAAACACACTCGCGCACACAAACCAACGAATACTAGGTACGCAGCTAACAGTGTTGAGGGGCCTGCTTGAAAACGACGGGATCGATAGTCAGGACTGAATTGCCAATTCCAGTTTGGGCAATCGAAATGAGCTGGTGCTGCAAGCTTGTGTGTAAGGCAGCAATTGGAAACGACTGAGTGGAATTGGATTTGGAGTGAGAGAAAGAAAGCAAGAGAAGAGGATAAAAAGATCAGCAGGGGAGAGGAGATGGCGGAGGGGAGTAGAGAGAAGAGGTGAGGAGAGAAGAGGAGAGGAGAATAGACTCTCAGCTTGCCAAATGGCAGGTCAGGACCCTATGACGTAGTGTTGGCTTCATACGGGGCCCTGGCTAGTGACACTGGTTCTGTTTACCTGATGGCTCATCTTCGCTTTGAAAGCTTCAGTTGGATCACAGCTCAGAAAAAAGTTTGCATTAATGGTTACTGTGATATTGTTGTGCTGGTTGGAGTAGTTGGAGTGTTACTGTGCCAACCTGACCAATCAAATCAAATCATATTTGCGCCGAATACAATAGGTGTAGACCTGACAGTGAAATTCTTACTTATAAAGCCCTTAACCAACAATGCAGTTTTAAGAAAAATACCTACAAAAATAAGAAATTAAAGTAACAAATGATGAAAGAGCATCAGTAAAATAACAATAGTGAGGCTATATACAGGGGGTACTGGTACAGAGTCAATGTGCGAGGGCACCGGTTAGTCGAGATAATTGAGGTAATATGTACATGTAGGTTGAGTTATTAAAGTGACTATGCATAGATAATAACAGAGAGTACCAGCAATGTAAAAGGGAAGTGGAAATACAAATAGTCTGGCTAGGCATCTGATTAGATGTTCAGGAGTCTTATGGCTTGGGGGTAGAAGCTGCTTAGAAGCCTATTGGACCTAGACTTGGCGCTCCAATTCCGCTTGCCGTGCGGTAGCAGGGAGAACAGTCTATGACTCGGGTGGCTAGAGTCTTAGACAATTTTTAGGGCCTTCTTCTGACACCGCCTGGTATAGAGGTCCTGGATGGCAGGAAGCTTGGCCCCAGTGATGTAATGGGCAGTACACACTACCCTCTGTAGTGCCTTGCGGTCAGAGGCCGAGAATTTCCATACCCATACCAGACAGTGATGCAACCTGTCAGGATGCTCTCAATGGTTCAGCTGTAGAACCTTTTGAGGATCTGAGGACTCATGCCAAATCTTTTCAGTCTCTTGAGGGGGAATATATTTTGTCGTGCCCTCTTTATGACTGTCTTAGTGTGCTTGGACCATGTTAGTTTGTTGGTGATGTGGACGCCAAGGAACTTGAAGTTCTCAACCTGCTCCTCTACAGCCCAGTCGATAAGAATGGGAGCGTGCTCGGTCCTCCTTTTCCTATAGTCCACAACCTTTGTCTTGATAACATTGAGCGAGAGGTTGTTGTCCTTGCACCACACGGTCAGGTCTCTGACCTCCTTCCTATAGGCTGTCTCGTTGTTGTCGGTGATCAGGCCTACCACTCTTGTGTCATCGGCAAACTTAATGATGGCCCTGCGGCCTTGTGAATGTTGACCTGTTTAACGGTCTTATTCACATCGGCTGCGGAGAGCGTGATCACACAGTCGTCCGGAACAGCTGATGCTCTCATGCATGTTTCAGTGTTACTTTCCTCAAAGCGAGAAAATAAGTAATTTTGCTCATCTGGTAGGCTCGTGTCACTGGGCAGCTCTCAGCTGTGCTTCCCTTTGTAGTCTGTAATAGATTCCGATGAGCGTCGGAGCCGGTGTAGTACGATTCGATCTTAGTCCTGTATTGAAGCTTTGCCAATTTGATAGTTTGTCAGAGGGAATAGTGGGATTTCTTATAAGCTCCACGAAAGAGGCAGCTCTGGCCTTTACCTCAGTGCGGATATTGTCTGTAATCCATGGCTTCTGGTTGGGGTATGTAGTTCCAGTCACTGTGGGGACAACGTCGTTGATGCACTTATTGATGAAGCCAGTGACTAATGTGGTGTACTCCTCAATGCCATTGGAAGAATCCAGTAACATATTCCAGTCTGTGATAGCAAAACAGTCCTGTAGTTTAGCATCTGCTTCAACTGACCACTTTTTTATTGACAGAGTCACTGGTGCTTCCTAATTACATTTTTGCTTGTAAGCAGGAATCAGGAGGATAGAATTGTGTTCAGATTTGCCAAATGGAGGGAGAGGGAGAGCTTTGTACACGTCTCTGTATGGGCTAGAGTTATTTTTCTCTCTGGTTGCACATTTATTAACATGCTGGTCTTAATTAGGTCAAACAGATTTAATTTTCCCTACATTAAAGACCCCGGCCACTAGGAGCACAGCTCATTGAGTGCGGTCTTATTACCAGCATCAGTTTGTGGTGGTAAATAGACAGCTACGAAGAATATAAGAATATATGAAAACTCTCTAGGTAGATAGTGTGGTCTACAGCTTATCATGAGATACTCTACCTCAGACGAGCAAAACCTCAAGACTTCCTTAGATATCGTACACCAGCTGTATACATAGACCACCACCCCTTGTCTTACCAGAGGCTGCTGTTCTATCCTGCCGATACAGCGTATAACCCACCAGCTGTATTATATTCATGTTTTTGTTCAGCCACGACTTATGTGAAACATAAGATAGTCAAATGTTTTATGTCACATTGGTAGGATATACGTGCTTTTCGTTCGTCCACTTTATTATCCAGCGATTGAACGTTGGCCGGTAGTACAGATGGCAAAGGCAGATTAGCCACTCGTCGCCGGATCCTCACCCCGATCTCCTTCCGCGAAACCTCCATCTCTTTCTCCTGCGAATGATGGGGATGGGAGCCTATTCGGGTGTCTGGTGTAAATCCCTCTCGTCCGGCTCATTAAAGAAAATTTCTTTATCCAATTCAAGGTAAGTAATTGCTGTTCTGATGTCCAGAAACTCTTTTCGTTCAGAAGAGATGGTAGCGGCAACATTAAGTACAAAATAAGTTACAAACAATGCGACTAAACAAATAAAATAGCACGGTTGGTTAAGAGCCAATAAAACAGCAGCCATCCCCTCCGGCGCCATGGTTACACAGTATACTTTATCTTTATCGCAGTATACTTCCAAGATGACATTATCAGTCATTAGATACATATTTAACACTGAACAAAAATATAAAAGCAAGATGTAAAGTGTTGATCCTGTGTGTTTCATGAGCTAAAATAAAACATTCCAAAAATGTTCCATATGCACAAAAAGCTTCTTCATCTCAAATGTTGTGCACCAATTTGTTTACATCCCTGTTAGTGAGCATTTATCCCATGCCAAGATAATCCATCCACTTGACAGGTGTGCCATATCAAGAAGCTGATTAAACAGCATGATCATCTAACAGGTGCACCTTGTGCGTGGACAATAAAAGGTCACTCTAAAGTCTTCAGTTTTGTCACACAACACAATGCCACAGTCACATGTTTTGAGGGAGTGTGTAATTGGCATGCTGACTGCAGGAATATTCACCAGAGCTGTTGCCAGAGAAATTAATGTGAATTGCTCTACAATAAGCCGCCTCCGTAGTTGTTTTAGAAAATTTGGCACTATGCCCAACAGGCCTCACAAACGCAGACCACACCAGCCAAGGATTGCCACATCCGGCATCTTCACCTGCTGGATCGTCTGAGACCAGCCACCTGGACAGCTGATGAAACTGTCGGTTTGCACAACCAAATAATTTCTGCCCGAACTGTCAGATTGCGTGCTCGTCATCCTCACCAGGGTCTTGACATGACTGCAGTTTGGTGTTGTAAGCAACTTTAGTGGGCAAATGCTCACCTCCGATGGCCACTGGCAAGCTGAACAAGTGTGCTCTTCATGATTGAATCCCGGTTTCAACTGTACTGGGCAGATGGCACTGGGCAGATGGCACAAACACATTCCAGTGTGTTTATTGCTATATTGTAGTTACTTCGCCACCATGGCCTATTTATTTCCTTAACTTACCTCATTTGCACTCACTGTATATAGACTTTTTGTTTTCTTTCGTTCTACTGTATTATTGACTGTATGTTTGTTTATTCCATGTGTAACTCTGTTGTTGTCTATTCACACTGCTATGCTTTATCTTGGCCAGGTCGCAGTTGCAAATGAGAACTTGTTCTCAACTAGCCTACCTGGTTAAATAAAGGTGTTCTCAACTAGCCTACCTGGTTAAATAAATGTGTTCTCAACTAGCCTACCTGGTTAAATAAAGGTGAAATAAAATAAAACATAAATAGAAATGGCAGGCAGTTTGCTGATGTGTGCGAGCAGTTTGCTGATGTGTGACCTCGCACATTGACTGGGTAACAATACCCCCTGTATATAGCCTCGTTAATGTTTTTTTACATTGTTTTCTTATATGTACTGTAACTCAGTAAAATCTTTGAAGTTGTTGCATTTTGCATCTATATTTTTGTTCAGTATAGTTAACATCTTTGACAAAACAACACTGCTTACATCATGTCAATGTTAGCTTAGTCATCTTACCTTAAGCCTTGTAATAAAACGTATGATCCAATGTTCATTTCTCTTTAATCCATGGTTATCTTGATCATGATTCCTAATCTCTCATATTCCACTGATTACAATGCACCAGTATTATCACTCCAATAACATTACACAATGGGGGTTATCACAGGTACAGCCTGGTTGAATAACCAAAGTATATTATAAGACATGATATAATTGAAGTGTTTGTAAGTGATTGTACACGCGCCAATAAAGTGTGGGTGAATGATTTGGATTGGTCATTGGGGATCATGCGAGGACGATGATTATACAGTACAAGTGAAAAGTTTGAACACACCTACAGTGGCTTGCAAAAGTATTCACCCCCTTGGCATTTTTCCTATTTTGTTGCCTTACAACCTGGAATTAAAATGTTTTTTTGGGGGGGGGGTTGTATCATTTGATTTACATATCATGCCTACCACTTTGATGATGCAAAATATTATTTTATTGTGAAACAAACAAGAAATAAGACAAAAAAACTGAAAACTTGAGGGTGCATAACTATTCTGGGCTTTGACTAGGCCATTCCAAGACATTTAAATGTTTCCACTTTCCCCGTTAAACCACTCGAGTGTTGCTTTAGAAGTATGCTTAGGGTCATTGCCCTGCTGGAAGGTGGACCTCCGTCCCAGTCTCAAATCTCTGGAAGACTGAAACAGGTTTCCCCTCAACAATTTCCCTGTGTTTAGCACTATCCTTCATTCCTTAAATTCTGACCAGTTTCCCAGTCTCTGCCAGTGAAAAACATCACCACAGCATGATGCTGCCACCACCGTGCTTCACTCTGGGGATGGTGTTCTCAGGGTGATGAGAGGTGTTGGGTTTGCGCCAGACATAGTGTTTTCTTTGATGGCAAAAAAGCTAAATTATAGTCTTGTCTGACCAGAGTACCTTCTTCCATATGTTTGGGGAGTCTCTCACATGCCTTTTGACGAACACCAGATGTGTTTGCTTATTTTTTTCATTAAGCAATGGCTTTTTTCTGGCCACTCTTCCATAAAGCCCAGCTCTGTGGAGTGTACAGCTTAAAGTGGTCCTATGGACAGATAGTCCAATCTCCGTTGTGGAGCTTTGCAGCTCCTTCAGGGTTATCTTTGGTCTCTTTGTTGCCTCTCTGATTAATGTCCTCCTTGCCTGGTCCGTGAGTTTTGGTGGGCGGCCTCTCTTGGCAGATTTGATGTGGTGCCATATTCTTTCAAAAACAATTTAGAATTTAATGGTGCTCTGTGTGATTTTCAAAGATTCTGATATATTTTTATAACCAACCCTGATCTTTAATTCTCCAAACTTTGTCATTGACCAATTTGGAGAACTCCTTGGTCATCATGGTGCTGCTTGCTTGGTGGTGCCCCTTGCTTAGTGGTATTGCAGACTCTGGGCCTTTCAGAACAGGTGTATATGTACGGAGATCATGTGATAGATCATGTGACACAGTGCACACAGGTGGACTTCATTTAACTAATTATGTGACTTTTGAAGATAATTGGTTGCACGAGATCTTTGTTAGGAGCTTCATAGCAAAGGGAGTGAATAGCAAGATGGTGCCGACAGAGATGGTCGCCTCGCTTGGCGTTCTTAGGAAACTATGCAGTATTTTGTTTTTTTATGTATTATTTGTTACATTGTTACCCAAGGAAATCTTAAGTATTATTACTTACAGCTGGGAAGAACTATTGGATATAACAGCAACATCAACTTACCAACATTACGACCAGGAATAAGACTTTCCCGAAGCAGATCCTCTGTGCGGACCACCACCCAGGACAATGGATCTGATCCCAGTAGGCGACCCAATACAACGGTACCACAGAAGGGGCAGACGGAGCAGTCTTCTGGTCAGGCTCCATTGACAGGCACATCGCTCACTGCTCCTGAGTATACTAATCGCCAATGTCATGTCTCTTGACAACAAGTTAGATGAAATTCAAGCAAGGGTTGCCTTCCAGAGAGACATCAGAGATTGTAACATTCTCTGTTTCACGGAAACCTGGCCCACTCGGGATATGTTATCTGAGTTGGTACAGCCAACCGGTTTCTTCACGCATCTCGTCGACAGAAACAAACATCGCTCTAGTAAGAAGAATGGCGGGGGTTTATGCCTTATGATTAACGACACGTGGTGTGATCATAACAACATACAGAAACTCAAGTCCTTTTGTTCACCTGACCTAGAATTCCTTGCAATCAAATCCTGACCGCATTATCTACCAAAATAATTCTCCACGATCACAGCTGTATATACCCCCTCCCCAAGCAGATACCTCAAGCGCAAAACTGAAAGCGCAAACCACTGCTTTTAATCATGGCAAGGTGACTGGAAACATGACCGAATGCAAACAGTGTAGCTATTCCCTCCGCAAGGCAATCAAACAAGCTAATCGTCAGTATAGAGACAAAGTGGAGTCGCAATTCAATGGCTCAAACACTAGACGTATATGGCAGGGTCTACAGTCAATCACGGGTTACAAAAAGAAAACCAGCCCCGTCGCGGACCAGGATGTCTTGCTCCCAGACAAGTTAATTAAACAACTTCTTAGCTCACTTTGAGGACAGTACAGTGCCAGTGATTTGGCCCGCTACCAAAACCTGCGGGCTCTTCACCATGGCCAACGTGAGTAAAGCATTTTAATGTGTTAACCCTCACAAGGCTGCTGGCCCAGATGGCGTCCCTAGCCGCGTCCTCAGAGCATGCACAGACCAGCTGGCTGGTGTGTTTACGCACATATTCAATCCCTCCCTATCCCAGTCTGCTGTCCCCACATGCTTCAAGAGGGCCACCATTGTTCCTGTTCCTAAGAAAGCTAAGGTAACTGAGTTAAGCTACTATCGCCCCGTAGCACTCACTTCTGGCTTTGAGAGACTAGTCAAGGAGCATATCACCTCCACCGTACCTGACACTCTAGACCCACTCCAATTTGCCTACCGCCCTAATAGGTCCACAAACGACGCAATCGCAATCACAATCACACTACACACTGCCCTAACCCATCTGAACAAGATGAATACCTACGTAAGAATGTTGTTCATTGACTACAGTTCAGCATTTAACACCGTAGTACCCTCCAAAGTCATCATTAAGCTCAAGACCCTTGGTCACAAATTAACTTATAAAAACAAATGCATTCCAGGTGAGTGCCTCATGAAGCTGGTTGAGAGAATGCCAAGAGTGTGCAAAGCTGTCATCAAGGCTAAGGGTGGCTACATTGAAGAATCTAAAATATCAAAAATATTTTGATTTCTTTAACACTTTTTTTTTGCATGATTCCACATGATTCATATGCATGGTTCCATATGTGTTACTTCATAGTTTTGATGTCTTCACTATTATTCTACAAAGAAGAAAATAGTAAAACTAAATAAAAACCATTGAATGAGTATGATTTTCTAAAACTGAGTCACAGTTTGTCTAAACCAAAGGAGGAGTGTTTCAAGGTAAATCATTACAACATACACACGGACGTGCACACACATATGCATGCACACACCTCCATAAACACACACACACACACCTCCATAAACACAGCAATATAAGGAAGACAGGCAACACATTGTCTCGGTTGAGCTTTGTTGGTTGTGATGGTTATCACCTTTTATAGTTGCTGAGTGGGTGCAGTGAAGTTGTAAAGCACACACACACGCACACACACACGCACACACACACACACGCACACACACACATACTATCTCTCTTTCTTGCTATCGCTTACACACAGATATAAATACATACAGAGTATTGATTTACACACCAACACATATACAGGCAGTGTTATATGGTCGGTAGGACCTAATTGCAGAGTGATATGATATAACGTGGATGAGACAGAGCACGGCACGACGGAGTAGTAAGGCAAGAAGCAGTGTGAGGTGAGACAACTTCTAACTCTAACCAGGGAACATAGTCTCAGATCAGGTATTCATAACTATACTATATTATTGTGTGTTTAGAACTACATTTTATTTGAGTATGACGCAAACAGTTGCCAGCTGAAGGTACTGTGCGACCTAGCTTCAACTGTTGCTGGCCTACCTCATCTGTGATCGTTTAAAGCAGACCTCAGGTAGGATACAAAAAGTTGTTCAAAGGCTAATCATTCTGCGTCATCGCAAAAGAGATACACTGTGTGTAGTTTATTGAGTAAAGGGGATGAAGCCGGCGAGAGGGAAGCCTGTAGACAACGCATAGAGAAAGAATAACTATTAGTTAATAAAACAGATAAATGACCATCATGGATAGCGAAATGAGGTAATTACAGGGAGTGTTCGACATGCATTAGTCTGAACTCCTCGATTCTCTTTCAACAAGCGGCAAGAGAATAAACGTCTACCTGTTGCACAATTGTCAGCTAGAAAACCTATGTTGTGAAATACAAATGTGTTCATTTGTAACTAAAGAAATTCACAGTGTTAATCATGCTCTATTTCATGAAACTTCTACAATCTAGTTTGTCCTTGTCATGCAGCCATTTTAGGGCTGGATTCAATCTGTATTGCAGAAGACCTACATTACAATTTGCACTTATTTTCCTCATTGAGCTGACACAGTGTCTCCACGAACACTCAAACATTGTTTTCTACTTCTGTAATATAGATTCAATCCAAACCTTAGATCGTGTTCGTTATAGAGGTGAGAATTTGACCCTGTTTGTTAATGATAGTGCCTTGGCAGCAGCTAATGGGGATCCATAATAAATACAAAATACAAATATTATCAAGTCAAATCCTTAAAGTCAACTGTTATTTGTCACGTGTTTCATAAAGGAAAAGTGTGGACTAAGAAAATAGAGAAATAATAGAAAAGTTAAACACATAATAATAGATACACAATGAGTAACGCTAACTTGGCTATATACTCGCTGTACCAGTACGGAGTCTATGTGCAGGTTTATGAGGTAATTGAGGTAGTTATGTACATAAAACTGGGAATAAACTGGCAGATAGTAAACAGTAGCAGCAGCATGTGATGGGTCGAAAAAGTGAAGGAAAAAAAAGGGTCAATGCAGGTAACTATTTCAATAACTATTAATCCGTCTTATGGCTTGCGGGTAGACCCTGTTCAGGCTCCTGTTGGTTCCAAACTTCAGTAACGCTTGCCGTGCAGTTGCAGAGAGAACAGTCTATGACTTGGGTGGCTGGAGTCTTTGACAATTTTTAGGGCCTTCCTCTGACACCGCCTGGTGTAAAGGTCCTGGATGGCAGGGAGCTGGGCCGCAGTGATGTGCGTTACGGTCGAAGGCCAAGCAGTTGGCATACCAAGTGAGGATGCAGCTAGTCAAGATGCTTTCAGTGGTGCAGCTTTGATCTTTTCAGCCTCCCGAGGGTGAAGATAAATTGTGGTGCCCTCTGCACGATTGTGTTGGTGTGGTTGGACCATTGACAGATCCTTAGTGATGCGGACACAGAGGAACTTGAAGCTCTCGACCCGCTCAACTACAGCCCTGTCGATGCCCTGTCTATAGCCCTGTAGTCCACCATCAGCTCCTTTTGTCATCTGTGGATCTGTTGGCGTTCATCTTTGGAATGGGTCCAGGGTGTCTATGCTGATGGTGTTGATGTGAGCAATGACCAGCCTTTCAAAGCATTTGATGGCTCCAGATGTGAGTGCGACGGGCGACAGTCATTGAGACAGGTTACTCTTGGGCACAGGGACTATGGTGGTCTGATTGAAACATGGGTATTACAAACTGGGTCAGGGAGAGGTTGAAAATGTCGGTCAAGACACTTGCAATCGAATCTGGTTCTGTAGTGACGCCTCAAGCACTGCGACGCAGTGCCTTAGACCGCTGCGCCACTCAGGAGTCCCTGAGATAATGCTTTTCTATGTGTGAAGTAAAGATGATCTAGAGTTTTTCACCTCTAGTTGCACACGTGTTATGCTGGTAGAAATGGAAGTAGACAGATTTCCGTTTCTCAGCATTAATATCACTGGCCAGCAGGAACATCTCTGGATGAGCATGTTTCCTGTTGGTTGAGTGAGGTCTTAGTGTCAGCTTCGATTTGTGGTCGTAAATAGACAGCAACGAAAAATATAGATGAAAACTCTCTTGGTAAATAGTATGGTCTACAGCTTATCATGGGGTATTCTAACTCCGGTGAGCAGAACCTCGCCACCCTCCTTGAGCATACCTGAAGCTGCCACAAGATGGTGTCTTGAAGGGTCCTTTTGGTTACAGAGCTGAGACTTTGACCCTGTCTGTTAATGATAGTATAGAAGGTGTCTTGAAGGGTCCTTTTGGTTATAGAGCTGAGACTTTGACCCTGTCTGTTAATGATAGTATAGAAGGTGTCTTGAAGGGTCCTTTTGGTTATAGAGCTGAGACTTTGACCCTGTCTGTTAATGATAGTATAGAAGGTGTCTTGAAGGGTCCTTTTGGTTACAGGGTCAACGTCTCAGCTCTGTCTGTTAATGATAGTATAGATGGTGTCTTGAAGGGTCCTGTTGGTTACAGGGTCAACGTCTCAGCTCTGTCTGTTAATGATAGTATAGAAGGTGTCTTGAAGGGTCCTTTTGGTTACAGAGCTGAGACTTTGACCCTGTCTGTTAATGATAGTATAGATGGTGTCTTGAAGAGTCCTTTTGCTTACAGGGTCAACGTCTCAGCTCTGTCTGTTAATGATAGTATAGAAGGTGTCTTGAAGGGTCCTTTTGCTTACAGGGTCAACGTCTCAGCTCTGTCTGTTAATGATAGTATAGATGGTGTCTTGAAGGGTCCTTTTGCTTACAGGGTCAACGTCTCAGCTCTGTCTGTTAATGATAGTATAGATGGTGTCTGAAGGGTCCTGTTGCTTACAGGGTCAACGTCTCAGCTCTGTCTGTTAATGATAGTATAGAAGGTGTCTGAAGGGTCCTTTTGGTTACAGAGCTGAGACTTTGACCCTGTCTGTTAATGATAGTATAGATGGTGTCTTGAAGGGTCCTTTTGCTTACAGGGTCAACGTCTCAGCTCTGTCTGTTAATGATAGTATAGAAGGTGTCTGAAGGGTCCTTTTGGTTACAGAGCTGAGACTTTGACCCTGTCTGTTAATGATAGTATAGATGGTGTCTTGAAGGGTCCTTTTGCTTACAGGGTCAACGTCTCAGCTCTGTCTGTTAATGATAGTATAGAAGGTGTCTGAAGGGTCCTTTTGGTTACAGAGCTGAGACTTTGACCCTGTCTGTTAATGATAGTATAGAAGGTGTCTTGAAGGGTCCTGTTGGTTACAGGGTCAACGTCTCAGCTCTGTCTGTTAATGATAGTATAGAAGGTGTCTGAAGGGTCCTTTTGGTTACAGAGCTGAGACTTTGACCCTGTCTGTTAATGATAGTATAGAAGGTGTCTTGAAGGGTCCTGTTGGTTACAGGGTCAACGTCTCAGCTCTGTCTGTTAATGATAGTATAGAAGGTGTCTGAAGGGTCCTTGTGGAGCTCAAGTAGAACTGCTATTTCGACATCAACAAGAAGTCAAAGGTCCTTATTATATGTTTGACATTGCAAATGATATTGGAACATGTTTAAAGTTCATATGGAGCAGTTGGTGACAGTGTGTTTGAGTCTGACAGCCCATGTCCACTGTGTGTTTGAGTCTGACAGAACATGTCCACTGTGTGTTTGAGTCTGACAGACCATGTCCACTGTGTGTTTGAGTCTGACAGCCCATGTCCGCTGTGTGTTTGAGTCTGACAGACCATGTCCACTGTGTGTTTGAGTCTGACTGACCATGTCCACTGTGTGTTTGAGTCTGACAGCCCATGTCCACTGTGTGTTTGAGTCTGGCAGCCCATGTCCGCTGTGTGTTTGAGTCTGACAGACAATGTCCACTGTGTGTTTGAGTCTGACAGACCATGTCCACTGTGTGTTTGAGTCTGACTGACCATGTCCACTGTGTGTTTGAGTCTGACAGCCCATGTCCACTGTGTGTTTGAGTCTGGCAGCCCATGTCCACTGTGTGTTTGAGTCTGACAGCCCATGTCCACTGTGTGTTTGAGTCTGACAGACCATGTCCACTGTGTGTTTGAGTCTGACAGCCCATGTCCACTGTGTGTTTGAGTCTGACAGCCCATGTCCACTGTGTGTTTGAGTCTGACAGCCCATGTCCACTGTGTGTTTGAGTCTGACAGCCCATGTCCACTGTGTGTTTGAGTCTGACAGACCATGTCCACTGTGTGTTTGAGTCTGACAGACCATGTACACTGTGTGTTTGAGTCTGACAGCCCATGTCCACTGTGTGTTTGAGTCTGACAGACCATGTCCACTGTGTGTTTGAGTCTGACAGCCCATGTCCGCTGTGTGTTTGAGTCTGACAGCCCATGTCCACTGTGTGTTTGAGTCTGACAGCCCATGTCCACTGTGTGTGCTGCTGTGTCACGTAATATATGACTGTGTTTTTAGTGGTGATTTGTGGTGTGTTAATTGATTGCGGGCAAATGGTGACACAAAAACGTTCCCCGGCGGTCTGTATGCCCTTCACACCACATTAAACAAGCTGGCCATGCGCCCCACACACACACACACACACACACACACACACACACACACACCCATACACGCACGCACACACACACACACACACACACACACACACACACACACACAGAAACACACACACAGACTCACCTTGCCTGTGCCTTCACCAGTACTGGGACTGGAGCCTAATGGCTAGGGAGATATGATGGGTCTGTTTATAATGGCTGGTGCTGCTCTGGTAAGCACTAGGAACAATGCACCACTCAGTATTGAGCACTCTCTCTAACACACACACACACACACACACGCACACATGCACACATACACGCACACACACACACACACTCCACCTTGCCTTCTTTCTATCCCACTGTCTGACTTTCTCTCTCCGGTCCATTTGTCATGTCTGGTGTTAGTGAGAAACAAGCTGATTGAGCCGGGGATGATACAGAGTGAAATGTGGTTGTCCCCAATGAAGGAGGCAGACATGTGTCCTGTGGTGTCCTCACGTCCTTTTCCTAGAACAGCAGTAGTGTCCTCTAGTGTCCTCAGGTCCTTTTCCTAGAACAGCAGTAGTGTCCTGTGGTGTCCTCAGGTCCTTTTCCTAGAACAGCAGTAGTGTCCTGTGGTGTCCTCAGGTCCTTTTCCTAGAACAGCAGTAGTGTCCTCTAGTGTCCTCAGGTCCTTTACCTAGAACAGCAGTAGTGTCCTCTAGTGTCCTCAGGTCCTTTTCCTAGAACAGCAGTAGTGTCCTCTAGTGTCCTCAGGTCCTTTTCCTAGAACAGCAGTAGTGTCCTCTAGTGTCCTCAGGTCCTTTTCCTAGAACAGCAGTAGTGTCCTCTAGTGTCCTCAGGTCCTTTTCCTAGAACAGCAGCAGTATCCTGTGGTGTCCTCAGGTCCTTTTCCTTGAACAGCAGTAGTGTCCTCAAGTGTCCTCAGGTCCTTTTCCTAGAACAGCAGTGGTGTCCTCTAGTGTCCTCAGGTCCTTTTCCTAGAACAGCAGTAGTGTCCTGTGGTGTCCTCAGGTCCTTTTCCTAGAACAGCAGTAGTGTCCTGTGGTGTCCTCAGGTCCTTTTCCTAGAACAGCAGTAGTGTCCTGTGGTGTCCTCAGGTCCTTTTCCTAGAACAGCAGTAGTGTCCTGTGGTGTCCTCAGGTCCTTTTCCTAGAACAGCAGTAGTGTCCTGTGGTGTCCTCAGGTCCTTTTCTTAGAAATGCAGTAGTGTCCTCTAGTGTCCTCAGGTCCTTTTCCTTGACAGCAGTGGTCTCCTGTGGTGTCCTCACGTCCTTTTCCTACAACAGCAGTAGTGTCCTCTAGTGTCCTCAGGTCCTTTTCCTAGAACAGCAGTAGTGTCCTCTAGTGTCCTCAGGTCCTTTTCCTAGAACAGCAGTAGTGTCCTCTAGTGTCCTCAGGTCCTTTTCCTAGAACAGCAGTAGTGTCCTCTAGTGTCCTCAGGTCCTTTTCCTTGACAGCAGTGGTGTCCTGTGGTGTCCTCACGTCCTTTTCCTAGAACAGCAGTAGTGTCCTCTAGTGTCCTCAGGTCCTTTTCCTTGACAGCAGTGGTGTCCTGTGGTGTCCTCACGTCCTTTTCCTAGAACAGCAGTAGTGTCCTCTAGTGTCCTCAGGTCCTTTTCCTTGACAGCAGTGGTGTCCTCTAGTGTCCTCAGGTCCTTTTCCTAGAACAGCAGTGGTGTCCTCTAGTGTCCTCAGGTGCATTTCCTAGAACAGCAGTAGTGTCCTCAGGTCCTTTTACAAGAACAGCAGTAGTGTCCTGTAGTGTCCTCACGTTCTTTTCCTAGAACAGCAGTAGTGTCCTCTAGTGTCCTCAGGTGCATTTCCTTGGCAGCAGTAGCTATTGTCCATAACATAGCTAATAAATAATATACATTATAATAATAAATTCCATTTAGCAGGTTATTTTATCCCAACGTGGCTTACAGTCATACATTTTTTTATGTATACGTGGTCCCGGGATTTGAACATTGGCATTGCAAGAGCCATGCTCTAGTCTACCAACTGAACTACAGATGATCTGCAATAAGGCCTTGTTGACAACATGATAGAACTGACCTTGTGTTCATCAGAGGTGATTACCGGTGACACACAGAACGTATATTTTGTTTAGCTGATGTATATTTATTTACTGTGTCTTTTCCTGTGTGCCTGTGTTAGATGGGGATTCGGAAGTTTTCAGGGTTGGAGGTGACTCTGACAGTCCTATTCCTGCTGGTGACAACAGTGGCAGTTGCTTTAGTTGTTCTAATGGCTACTGGGGAACCTGCAGTCATCAAAGACGGTGAGAACACACACACCCGCACACACAAACGCACACACACACGCACACACACGCACGCACGCACGCTCACACGCACGCACGCACGCACGCACGCACACACACACACACGCACACACGCACACACGCACGCACGCACGCACGCACGCACACACATACAACAGAGAAAGGGGACAGGGCTGAGGACAGTAAGGCTTGTTTTGGGGGCATAATATGGATATTATGACAGCTGTCACTCCAAATAACAAACAACTTTCTAGAGGAAAGACAATGCCAACCACACAAACACACACACACACACCAACTATCTCTCTCTCTCTCTCTCTCTCTCTCTCTCTCTCTCTCTCTCTCTCTCTCCCTTCCTCTGTCTCTCTCTCTCTCTCTCTCTCTCTCTCTCTCTCTCTCTCTCTCTCTCTCTCTCCCTTCCTCTGTCTCTCTCTCTCTCTCCCTTCCTCTGTCTCTCTCTCTCTCTCTCTCTCTCCCTTCCTCTGTCTCTCTCTCTCTCTCTCTCTCTCTCTCTCTCTCTCCCTTCCTCTGTCTCTCTCTCTCTCTCTCTCTCTCTCTCTCTCCCTTCCTCTGTCTCTCTCTCTCTCTCCCTTCCTCTGTCTCTCTCTCTCTCTCCCTTCCTCTGTCTCTCTCTCTCTCTCCCTTCCTCTGTCTCTCTCTCTCTCTCTCTCTCTCTCTCTCTCCCTTCCTCTGTCTCTCTCTCTCTCTCCCTTCCTCTGTCTCTCTCTCTCTCTCTCTTCCGGTCACTGCTCATGGTTTTGGTTTGTATATTAGGGATGAGACAGAACCATGCCCCAGTCTGATTAAACTCATCCTCTCTGCATGGTCAACGTCATGCCCCAGTCTGATTAAACTCATCCTCTCTGCTTGGTCAACATCATGCCCCAGTCTGATTAAACTCATCGTCTCTGCTTGGTCAACATCATGCCCCAGACAGTCACTCAAAGGGCAGATACATTAGTAACATCATTTGTGTAATTATTCCTACTCCTCACAAAAAAAGATGTAAACATTTAATTTACTCAATGTCAAGTGAACTAAGCCAGCCTAAGCTGAAATTGGCTGATGCTTATCAGTGATGATTTGTGATTGGTTGTTGGGTCAGTGTTTGGTCAGTAGATACGTATTCCCTGTCTGCTCTGACAGAGACCACAGGCACCGTGGTTCCAGAATGTCCCGTTATTCCACTGGGGGAGAGAGTCGACTGTTTCCCTGACGCCGGTGCATCGAAGGTATGTTTCCATGGAGACCTGGGTGACCTGGGTCCTCTACACGTCTCATCATTCCTAAAGGATTTACTTTCCCATCATTACTAAACAGGACGTAGATATCAGGAGTACCGAACCCTCCTCCTGGAGAGCTACCCTCCTGCAGGTTTTACTTCAAACTCTTATCTAGCACGTCCTGCCCTGCAGGACCTTGATTAGCTCAATTAGGACTGTTACAACTTGGTTGGAGTAAAAACCTGCATTCCCAGTAGCTGTCAAGGAGGACCGTAGCCATAGCATTATACATTCTGATGATGATGATGATTCCCTTCCTTCACTAGCTGGGGTGTCTGCAGCGAGGCTGTTGTTGGAGTCCATTGGACGAGAGAAACGCTCCATGGTGCTTCTTCTCCACCAATCACGGCTACTCGGTGGTGCGTGAGGAGAGACCCAACATCTACAGTGAGTTCTACCTCCACCCCTCCCATCCACCCTCTTTCCATATCTCTTATTTTCAATCGTTCTCTAAGGCATGATTTCATGTACATATAAAATGTACAGCATATTGCTAAACATGATAGACATGATATCACTACTTCATTCACAGTCAGTCCTGACCCTCAGGGAACAGTCTTTGCTCAAATGATAAAATATTTCAAAACATATCATGCCCTATACTAGAAATTGCTTTTGAATTTGCCATCTTGAATTTCTGCTTTTAACTTTTTTTTCTTTCAATACCTTTGTGCTTGTGATTGGAGGCTTGTCGGCCCTTCTGAAAAGGAAGGTTTCCCCCTCTCTGTTTGGTGAAGACATAGAGGAGCTGGCTTTCCATGCTGACTTGCAGACAGTGAACAGACTGAGATTCAAGGTACAAACACACACACACACTGTCACTTGTAATCCACACCAAAATATGTCCTCCTGACCCCTGTCCACGTGTTTTGTCTCTAAACACATGTCCTCCTGACCCCTGTCCCCGTGTTTTGTCTCAAAACGCACGTCCTCCTGACCCCTGTCCCCATGTTTTGTCTCTAAACACATGTCCTCCTGACCCCTGTCCCCATGTTTTGTCTCTAAACACATGTCCTCCTGACCCCTGTCCCTGTGTTTTGTCTCTAAACACATGTCCTCCTGACCCCTGTCCCGTGTTTTGTCTCTAAACACATGTCCTCCTGACCCCTGTCCCTGTGTTTTGTCTCTAAACACATGTCCTCCTGACCCCTGTCCACGTGTTTTGTCTCTAAACAAATGTCCTCCAGACCCCTGTCCCTGTGTTTTGTCTCTAAACACATGTCCTCCTGACCCCTGTCCCTGTGTTTTGTCTCTAAACACATGTCCTCCTGACCCCTGTCCCTGTGTTTTGTCTCTAAACACATGTCCTCCTGACCCCAGTCCGTGTGTTTTGTCTCAAAACACATGTCCTCCTGACCCCTGTCCCCGTGTTTTGTCTCAAAACACATGTCCTCCTGACCCCCGTCCCTGTGTTTTGTCTCTAAACACATGTCCTCCTGACCCCTGTCCCTGTGTTTTGTCTCTATACACATGTCCTCCTGACCCCTGTCCCTGTGTTTTGTCTCTAAAAACATGTCCTCCTGACCCCCGTCCCTGTGTTTTGTCTCAAAACACATGTCCTCCTGACCCCTGTCCACGTGTTTTGTCTCTAAACACATGTCCTCCTGACCCCTGTCCCTGTGTTTTGTCTCTAAACACATGTCCTCCTGACCCCTGTCCCTGTGTTTTGTCTCTAAACACATGTCCTCCTGACCCCCGTCCACGTGTTTTGTCTCTAAACACATGTCCTCCTGACCCCTGTCCCTGTGTTTTGTCTCTAAACACATGTCCTCCTGACCCCTGTCCACGTGTTTTGTCTCTAAACACATGTCCTCCTGACCCCTGTCCCTGTGTTTTGTCTCTAAACACATGTCCTCCTGACCCCCGTCCCTGTGTTTTGTCTCTAAACACATGTCCTCCTGACCCCCGTCCCTGTGTTTTGTCTCTAAACACATGTCCTCCTGACCCCCGTCCCTGTGTTTTGTCTCTAAACACATGTCCTCCTGACCCCCGTCCTTGTGTTTTGTCTCTAAACACATGTCCTCCTGACCCCTGTCCCTGTGTTTTGTCTCTAAACACATGTCCTCCTGACCCCTGTCCATGTGTTTTGTCTCTAAACACATGTCCTCCTGACCCCTGTCCACGTGTTTTGTCTCTAAACACATGTCCTCCTGACCCCTGTCCACGTGTTTTGTCTCTAAACACATGTCCTCCTGACCCCTGTCCCTGTGTTTTGTCTCTAAGCACATTTCCTCCTGACCCCTGTCCCTGTGTTTTGTCTCTAAACACATGTCCTCCTGACATTTCTCCCTGTGTTTTGTCTCTAAACACATGTCCTCCTGACCCCCGTCCCTGTGTTTTGTCTCTAAACACATGTCCTCCTGACCCCTGTCCCTGTGTTTTGTTTCAAAACACATGTCCTCCTGACCCCCGTCCCTGTGTTTTGTCTCTAAACACATGTCCTCCTGACCCCCGTCCCTGTGTTTTGTCTCTAAACACATGTCCTCCTGACCCCTGTCCCTATGTTTTGTCTCTAAACACAAGTCCTCCTGACCCCTGTCCATGTGTTTTGTCTCTAAACACATGTCCTCTTGACCCCTGTCCACGTGTTTTGTCTCTAAACACATGTCCTCCTGACCCCCGTCCCTGTGTTTTGTCTCTAAACACATGTCCTCCTGACCCCTGTCCCTGTGTTTTGTCTCTAAACACATGTCCTCCTGACACCTGTCCCTGTGTTTTGTCTCTAAACACATGTCCTCCTGACCCCTGTCCCTGTGTTTTGTCTCTAAACACATGTCCTCCTGACCCCTGTCCCCGTGTTTTTTCTCAAAACACATGTACTCCTGACCCCTGTCCCCATGTTTTGTCTCTAAACACATGTCCTCCTGACCCCTGTCCCCGTGTTTTGTCTCTAAACACATGTCCTCCTGACCCCTGTCCCTGTGTTTTGTCTCTAAACACATGTCCTCCTGACCCCTGTCCACGTGTTTTGTCTCTAAACAAATGTCCTCCAGACCCCTGTCCCTGTGTTTTGTCTCTAAACACATGTCCTCCTGACCCCTGTCCCTGTGTTTTGTCTCTAAACACATGTCCTCCTGACCCCTGTCCCTGTGTTTTGTCTCTAAACACATGTCCTCCTGACCCCAGTCCGTGTGTTTTGTCTCAAAACACATGTCCTCCTGACCCCTGTCCCCGTGTTTTGTCTCAAAACACATGTCCTCCTGACCCCCGTCCCTGTGTTTTGTCTCTAAACACATGTCCTCCTGACCCCTGTCCCTGTGTTTTGTCTCTATACACATGTCCTCCTGACCCCTGTCCCTGTGTTTTGTCTCTAAACACATGTCCTCCTGACCCCCGTCCCTGTGTTTTGTCTCAAAACACATGTCCTCCTGAACCCTGTCCACGTGTTTTGTCTCTAAACACATGTCCTCCTGACCCCTGTCCCTGTGTTTTGTCTCTAAACACATGTCCTCCTGACCCCTGTCCCTGTGTTTTGTCTCTAAACACATGTCCTCCTGACCCCCGTCCACGTGTTTTGTCTCTAAACACATGTCCTCCTGACCCCTGTCCCTGTGTTTTGTCTCTAAACACATGTCCTCCTGACCCCTGTCCACGTGTTTTGTCTCTAAACACATGTCCTCCTGACCCCTGTCCCTGTGTTTTGTCTCTAAACACATGTCCTCCTGACCCCCGTCCCTGTGTTTTGTCTCTAAACACATGTCCTCCTGACCCCCGTCCCTGTGTTTTGTCTCTAAACACATGTCCTCCTGACCCCCGTCCCTGTGTTTTGTCTCTAAACACATGTCCTCCTGACCCCCGTCCTTGTGTTTTGTCTCTAAACACATGTCCTCCTGACCCCTGTCCCTGTGTTTTGTCTCTAAACACAAGTCCTCCTGACCCCTGTCCATGTGTTTTGTCTCTAAACACATGTCCTCCTGACCCCTGTCCACGTGTTTTGTCTCTAAACACATGTCCTCCTGACCCCTGTCCACGTGTTTTGTCTCTAAACACATGTCCTCCTGACCCCTGTCCCTGTGTTTTGTCTCTAAGCACATTTCCTCCTGACCCCTGTCCCTGTGTTTTGTCTCTAAACACATGTCCTCCTGACATTTCTCCCTGTGTTTTGTCTCTAAACACATGTCCTCCTGACCCCCGTCCCTGTGTTTTGTCTCTAAACACATGTCCTCCTGACCCCTGTCCCTGTGTTTTGTCTCAAAACACATGTCCTCCTGACCCCCGTCCCTGTGTTTTGTCTCTAAACACATGTCCTCCTGACCCCCGTCCCTGTGTTTTGTCTCTAAACACATGTCCTCCTGACCCCTGTCCCTATGTTTTGTCTCTAAACACAAGTCCTCCTGACCCCTGTCCATGTGTTTTGTCTCTAAACACATGTCCTCTTGACCCCTGTCCACGTGTTTTGTCTCTAAACACATGTCCTCCTGACCCCCGTCCCTGTGTTTTGTCTCCAGATCTCAGATGCCCATAACCAGCGATTTGAGGTTCCCCATGAGCACATCAAGCCCCCTGCCACCCATCCCTCTGGTTCCTTTAACTACGAGGTAGAGCTCACACACAACCCCTTCGGCTTCCAAGTACGCAGGGCGGCCACCAAGAAAGTCCTGTGAGTTTCTTTCTGAATTGTGTCCTTCTGTCAGTCTCAAAAAGTCTCTCTCAAATCGATCAGTCTTTCTGTTACACTCCAACCTGGGTACTAATGCTCTCAAGCCTGTACGTCTGGTTACAACATCACACAGTTGATCCTCATAGAGGTGCTGTGGACCACGCAGTCACTTCATTAATATGTATTATTCTGTCAGAACGCCAAAGACACACACGCTCGCACGTACACGCTCGCACACACACGCTCGCACGTACACGCACATGCACACACACGCTCGCACGTACATGCTCGCACGTACACGCATGCACACACACACACACGACACGTTTGTTTTCTGTGTTCCATGTCAGTCTCCCTTGGTGACCGTGTGGTTACGTCTGTGTCACTCTTAGCATGCTCAGTCAGTCTGTGTGACATCACAGTCATCATGCCTACTGATTACATCTCCAACCAGCCAAATTAACCTTTATGCAGACTCACTGTAAAACCACGATTATGACCCCTGTTATTTATTTACCTAGGCGTTAGGATTTTTACCCCTGTTATTTATTTACCTAGGCATTAGGATTTTTACCCCTGTTATTTATTTACCTAGGCATTAGGATTTTTACCCCTGTTATTTATTTACCTAGGCATTAGGATTTTTACCTTTTCACCTCTGGGATTTGATCTATAAACTTTTTGGTTCCTGGCCCAACAACCACTAGGCTACCTGCCGCCCACTAGGCTACATGCCCCTGTTAAAACCATGATAATGACTCCTGTTAAAACCAGGATTATGACCTGTTAAAACCATGATAATGACTCCTGTTAAAACCATGATTATGACCTGTTAAAACCCTGATTATGACTCCTGTTAAACCATGATAATGACTCCTGTTAAAACCATGATTATGACTCCTGTTAAAACCATGATAATGACTCATGTTAAAACCATGATTATGACTCCTGTTAAAACCATGATAATGACTCATGTTAAAACCATGATTATGACTCCTGACTCCTCTTATTTATTAGATAACCGGGTCATATTTATTAGATAATTGGGTAATATTTACTACATTACTGGGTAATATTTATTAGATAACCGGGTAATATTTATTAGATAATTGGGTAATATTTACTACATTACTGGGTAATATTTACTACATTACTGGGTAATATTTACTACATTACTGGCTAATATTTACTACACTACTGGGTAATATTTTTTAGATAATTGGGTAATATTTACTACATTACTGGGTAATATTTATTAGATAATTGGGTAATATTTACTACATTACTGGGTATTATTTATTAGATAACCGGGTCATATTTATTAGATAATTGGGTAATATTTACTACATTACTGGGTAATATTTATTAGATAACCGGGTAATATTTATTAGATAATTGGGTAATATTTACTACATTACTGGGTAATATCTATTAGATAATTGGGTAATATTTACTACATTACTGGGTAATATTTATTAGATAACCGGGTCATATTTATTAGATAATTGGGTAATATTTACTACATTACTGGGTAATATTTACTACATTACTGGGTAATATTTATTAGATAACCGGGTAATATCTATTAGATAATTGGGTAATATTTACTACATTACTGGGTAATATTTATTAGATAACCGGGTAATATTTATTAGATAATTGGGTAATATTTACTACATAACTGGGAAATATTTACTACATTACTGGGAAATATTTACTGTAAAATACTGGGTAATATTTACTACATAACTGGTGATACGAGTCTTATCAATATATGTGCTCTAATGTAAAAGTTTAGATTGCAGCCCTTCAGATGAAATGAGCAGGTGCATATTAAGAAAGAGAGAGGGGTGGATGGTGAAGGTGGAGAGAAAACCATTGACTGCGTAGAGATAATTGCTATGATATTATCAGCTTGCTCTCTGACTGTTTGACGGTTGTGTTATTCGCCACGGCGATAAAGGGTTTAATAACTAACAGGATTCACTTTAATTGAACCCCTTTAGTAATTCCAATCAAAACTATTAACTCTCCACTTTTCAACCATTAGATTCAACAGTGCAGTGTTTAGGTGAGCTGTGGTAGGGTTGTGTTCCTGTCATCCATTAGTCCAATTACCAGGAGTCTAGTCTCTCTAGGTGGACTTCCCTGATGGAGTGTGAGTGTAGAGGTCATTACACCACACTATGATTGATTCCTCATCCTACTGTACTTAGTAGGATGAGACCTCTATCTCTGTCAGGGGAGTTCCTGCACATTGATTTAGTTTAGACTGTAGATCGCCTAATGGTCTTCCTTGCTTTGTGTCTCGCCAGAGTCAGGATGTTGGCTGATGTTTTTCTCACTGTAATAAAAACATAAAGGCTGTTAAAAGCAAGCGTACTTGCCCTGCACAATGCTTACTGTGCACATACACACCACTAAATACATGATACTGCCCTTGATCTCTCTCTCTCTGTCTCTCTGTCTCTCTGTCTCTCTCTATATATATATATATATCTCTCCCCTCTGTTATTGAGCAAAGAGGCAGAAGGGTAGGACATGTATGTGTTATTAGTAATGTCAGTGGGTGTGAAGCTACACAGGTCTCATTACGGTGTCTTCTAAAGGTCTGTTTGCAGCTAGCTACCTTCTCCCAGAGGGGTCTTTCTTCCATAACAATACTGAACTATACAGTTCAATACATACCCTGTGTGTTCAAAATACAACCACTCTCTCATCATCTCAACCCCCCCCCCGCACTCCACACACACACACAGGTTTGACACCACAATGGGTCCGCTGGTGTTTGCTGATCAGTACCTGCAGCTGTCTGCAAGACTGCCATCCCATAATATATACGGTCTGGGAGAACACGTCCATCAGAACTATCGTCATGACACCAACTGGAGAACGTGGCCTATCTTCTCACGAGATTCATTCCCTAATGGAGTGAGTACTGATATACACACATATACTGTAACATCACACACACACACATACACACACACACACACACACACACACACGCCTTACATCGATCATTCTCCAACATCACACAAACAGCATGTATCCTATAAGGAGCACAGCTCAGGGCCTGTCAGCTGCTGTGAACAGGGTGTGTGTACATTCCTTCCCAAAGGGCGGGTAATTGAATGTCTTGTAAGCTGATTAGTTTGTACCGCCACCCCCTCAGCTTCGATCCATCTCTCTCTCTCTCTCTCTCTCTCTCTCTCTCTCTCTCCCTGTCTCTCTCTATCTCTCTGTCTATCTCTCTGTCTCTCTCTCTGTCTCTCTCTCTCTCATCCCTTTATTTCCTTCATCCCTCAGGGAACACATAACCTCTATGGTCATTATCCCTACTTCCTTTGTCTGGAGGACGAGAGTGGCAAGTCCTTCGGAGTCTTCCTGATGAACAGCAATGCTATGGGTAAAAAAAAACAGAAACACATGAATATTGTTGTTCTGACCTGGTCCAGAGGTGTCTATGTAACGAGTCCAGAGATAAGACTATATCTCATCACTGTGTGGTTGTGTTTTATGACCTTTGCCCAGAGGTCACGCTGCAGCCGGCTCCAGCGGTGACCTACAGAACCATTGGAGGAGTTCTGGACTTCTACATCCTGCTAGGAGACACACCTGAACAGGTGGTCCATGAGTTCCTGGAGGTGAGACAAAGGTTTCAGTTGACTTTCACTATGAAGCTGATCATTTGGAAGTGATAGGCACAAATGCGCTGTGATACGGTGGTACATTTGGAATCAGTATATGTGTATGATACATCTTTCCTTTCCTTTGTGTGTGTGTGTGTGTGTGTGTGTGTGTGTGTGTGTGTGTGTGTGTATGTGTGTGTGTGTGTGTGTGTGTGCGTGTGTGTCCAGCTGATCGGCATGCCGATGATTCCTCCATACTGGTCTCTAGGCTTCCAGTTGTCTCGTTGGGACTACGGCAGTCTAGAGGAAGTCAAGAGAACAGTGGAGAGGAACCGAGCCGTCGACCTGCCATATGTAAGAGTCTTATTGCAGAACTATTGGTTCTATGGGGACCTCGGTCACAAACTAGAATGCCCTTTAGGAACAAAGGCATTATCTTAGAGCTAGAAACCAGTGCATATGGGAAACTAGAGAACACCATGAGGTACCAGCGAATCAGACAGTGAAAATCTACCTACAGTATATGTTCCGCAATAACAGAACAGGAGCAACGGATTAGTAAATAACTTCCACCTACCACAAGTAAGGGAAACACTGCTTGGAAGCTAGGAAACATTAGCAATCAATTCCACACTGAAAGCTATAAGCAAAGGACTGTAATTCACCAGATAGGATTCAGCTGTAGACTAGAGATATGAAATTCTCTATCAGAGCTGGACAGGCAGCAGGGAGCTGACCTGTTGCTCTCTGGGAGAAGCCTGTTCCGTGTCAAATTGTCCGAGTCTGACGGTCTGTTCTCCAGTCCTTCAGGAGTACCCTGCCGTCGGGAGACATGTTTACCCTATGAAAACTCAATAGCTCCTAGCGAGGATTTATCTAACCTCCAAGACAATCAAGAGGTCAAACTTTGACAAAAAACGATCGCAAAAAAACTCAGACAAAACAAGCTTACTATTTACTCTTTGATTTTTTAAATAACCACGCCCTTAATGTCCGTCTTTGACATTAAGATACAGCTGGACGACAGTGGCTATATTGAGGGACATATTTGATAGAGATCAGATAGACCACAGAGGGCATTATCACATTATCCTAATACGTCTGGAACTGATTACCATTAGCAGGGAACTGGCAGGAGCTGGGAACCATCTGTTAGAGTGATATGGAGAGGGACTGCCAAGCCACAGAATCAAGGCCCAGACCAAAAACAGAATGTGCTAACACTCTAGAATCCTCCCAAGGTTCCGCAACACATTAGCCAAGTCACTAGCACTGACATGAAGGCCTGAAACTTGCAGGCATGCCAGCAGGCTTATGCTAAAGAAGATGTGTTTAACTTACGCTAAGATGCAAATATGTGTGAGGGGAATGCAGTAAGGTCATGTAAAATATGCTAACATCTGAGCAGATGTGTTTAATTTATGCTAAATTTCAAACATTCGATTGGATGCATAGTCTGAATAATTCTATATCAGTGGTGAAAAAAGTACTCCATTATTTTACATGATTAAAAGTATAGAAAACTTAATAGAAAATGACTTGAGAAAAAGATAAAGTCACCCAGTAAAATACTACTTGAGTAAAAGTCTAAAAGTATTTGGTTTTAAATATACTTAAGTATCAAAGTAAATGGAATTTCTAAAATGTACTTTAATAAGAAACAAAAGTAAAAGTATAAACTATTTAAAATTCCTTATATTAAGCAAACCAGGCGGGACTATTTATTTTTTAATTGACGAATAGCCAGGGGCACCCAGACACTCAATTTACAAACTAAGCATTTGTGTTTAGTGAGTTTGCCAGATCAGAGGCAGTGGTGATGACCCGGGATAATCTCTTGATAAGTGTGTGAATTGGACCATTTTCCGGGGCAAAAGTATGTTTTGGGTGTTGGGGAATATGTGCAGAGTAAAAAGCACATTATTATCTTTAGGAATACAGTAAAAGTACAAAGTAAAAGTCAGCAAAATAAATATAAGTAGTAAACTAAAATACAGATACACAAAAAAATATAAGTAGTAAACTAAAATACAGATACACCAAAAAATATAAGTAGTAAACTAAAATACAGATACACAAAAAAATATAAGTAGTAAACTAAAATACAGATACACAAAAAAATATAAGTAGTAAACTAAAATACAGATACACAAAAAAATATAAGTAGTAAACTAAAATACAGATACACAAAAAAATATAAGTAGTAAACTAAAATACAGATACACAAAAAAATATAAGTAGTAAACTAAAATACAGATACACAAAAAAATATAAGTAGTAAACTAAAATACAGATACACAAAAAAATATAAGTAGTAAACTAAAATACAGATACACAAAAAAATATAAGTAGTAAACTAAAATACAGATACACAAAAAAATATAAGTAGTAAACTAAAATACAGATACACAAAAAAACGACTTGGGTTGTACTTTAAAGTATTTTTTACTTAAGTACTTTACACCGACAGTTTGAGGGGTTTGTCTAAATGTATGGAAAACAATGATGCAGACAGTTTGAGTGGTTTGACTAAATGTATGGAAAACAATGATGCAGACAGTTTGAGGGGTTTGTCTAAATGTATGGAAAACAATGATGCAGACAGTTTGAGTGGTTTGACTAAATGTATGGAAAACAATGATGCAGACAGTTTGAGGGGTTTTGACTAAATGTATGGAAAACAATGATGCAGACAGTTTGAGGGGGTTTGACTAAATGTATGGAAAACAATGATGCAGACAGTTTGAGGGGGTTTGACTAAATGTATGGAAAACAATGATGCAGACAGTTTGAGGGGGTTTGACTAAATGTATGGAAAACAATGATGCAGACAGTTTGAGTGGTTTGACTAAATGTATGGAAAACAATGATGCAGACAGTTTGAGGGGTTTTGACTAAATGTATGGAAAACAATGATGCAGACAGTTTGAGTGGTTTGAGACAAATACTTTGTGATTATGACACTAACATTCAACTCCTACAGCCATAATGAATGCACTATTATTCTCTATCTGCTTCTCTTCTCTCCCAGGATATCCAGTACACTGACATTGACTATATGGAAGATAAGAAGGACTTCACTTACGATGAAGTCAACTTCAAAGACCTCCCTCAGTTCGCTGATTATCTGCACGAGAAGGGACAGAAATACATTCTTATATTGGTAAGAAACAGACTGTTTTTGAAAGAAAGAAAAAAACATATTTTTTAACTAGGCAATTAATTTAAAAATAAATTCTTATTTACAATGACGGCCTAGGAACAGTGGGTTAACTGTCTTGTTCAGGGACAGAACGACAGAGTTTTCCTTGTCAGTTCAGGGATTAGATCTAGCAACCTTTCGGTTACTGGCCCAACGCTCTAACCTGCCGCCTACAGTTGATTTGCTTGACTAGTTTTTGCAAACATTTGTTGGTTCTCCAGTTAGCTCCAGTTCCAAATGTGCCTGTTGAATGAAAACATATTCACATTTCAATAGTAGTGGCACTACTGTAACTTTGCTATTACTTATAGGTTTGAAGTCGCCTAATCCGAGTGTTTTGCTGAGTTTGTTGTTGCTAATGTATTTGATTGTAGGCGTAAAACATGTCGCATTCAATTTGTAAATGTAGTTTGTGAACTCTCCAGATAGGATTCCGAGCAGACCGCGATTTGGCAATATGTCAGGCATATCCCTCGATTTGGCAATATGTCAGGCATATCCCTCGATTTGGCAATATGTCAGGCATATTAGGTAGGTCATTACAGTTATGTTGTTGTCTATGTCTACCTTTGAGAAACTTGAGTTATTATTTAATTTATTAGAAAAAGCATTTACCGGCATGACGTCCTTGTTCTCCTTGCATATATGCGTGCGTTAGTGACGCATGGGTGGACTCATAAGCCGCAGTCCGGGTGGTTATATCCGCAGGGACGGGTTTAGGGTCATTAAAATGTAACTATTGGCTGAAGGGCTGGGATTTAGGGTCATTAAATATTGGGGGTTGAATAAAGATAAAAAAATACTAAAAATCCGTAAATGTGCAATTTATATCTGTAGGCTACTTTGAGGTTTTTCTTTCATTATTTTAGGCTGTCTGGTATTAGTGCAGAAACCTAACCTTTAGGGGTTAACTGTATGCGTGGCAAATAGCCGACACAGCCATTCGGCAAATAATGATTTTGGGAACGGGCAGGAGAAGTCAACGTCACAGAGGCAAAAAGGACATTGTCAAAGTTTAATTCAGCAAACCAAAGCTGCGAAAGGAGAGTTGAAAATAATGAGAAGGAGGGGGGCAGAAAAAGTAATGTTAGGAAAAGATTTGGTGACCAGGTAAAGAGGATGATTGATTGCAGTGCCAGTGCTCTGGCTGTGTTAGGTGTGATGATTGATTGCAGTGCCAGTGTTCTGGCTGTGTTAGGTGTGATGATTGATTGCAGTGCCAGTGCTCTGGCTGTGTTAGGTGTGATGATTGATTGCAGTGCCAGTGCTCTGGCTGTGTTAGGTGTGATGATTGATTGCAGTGCCAGTGCTCTGGCTGTGTTAGGTGTGATGATTGATTGCAGTGCCAGTGCTCTGGCTGTGTTAGGTGTGATGATTGATTGCAGTGCCAGTGTTCTGGCTGTGTTAGGTGTGATGATTGATTGCAGTGCCAGTGCTCTGGCTGTGTTAGGTGTGATGATTGATTGCAGTGCCAGTGTTCTGGCTGTGTTAGGTGTGATGATTGATTGCAGTGCCAGTGTTCTGGCTGTGTTAGGTGTGATGATTGATTGCAGAGCCAGTGCTCTGGCTGTGTTAGGTGTGATGATTGATTGCAGTGCCAGTGCTCTGGCTGTGTTAGGTGTGATGATTGATTGCAGAGCCAGTGTTCTGGCTGTGTTAGGTGTGATGATTGATTGCAGTGCCAGTGCTCTGGATGTGTTAGGTGTGATGATTGATTGCAGAGCCAGTGTTCTGGCTGTGTTAGGTGTGATGATTGATTGCAGTGCCAGTGTTCTGGCTGTGTTAGGTGTGATGATTGATTGCAGTGCCAGTGCTCTGGCTGTGTTAGGTGTGATGATTGATTGCAGTGCCAGTGCTCTGGCTGTGTTAGGTGTGATGATTGATTGCAGTGCCAGTGCTCTGGCTGTGTTAGGTGTGATGATTGATTGCAGTGCCAGTGCTCTGGCTGTGTTAGGTGTGATGATTGATTGCAGTGCCAGTGCTCTGGCTGTGTTAGGTGTGATGATTGATTGCAGTGCCAGTGTTCTGGCTGTGTTAGGTGTGATGATTGATTGCAGTGCCAGTGCTCTGGCTGTGTTAGGTGTGATGATTGATTGCAGTGCCAGTGTTCTGGCTGTGTTAGGTGTGATGATTGATTGCAGTGCCAGTGTTCTGGCTGTGTTAGGTGTGATGATTGATTGCAGAGCCAGTGCTCTGGCTGTGTTAGGTGTGATGATTGATTGCAGTGCCAGTGCTCTGGCTGTGTTAGGTGTGATGATTGATTGCAGAGCCAGTGTTCTGGCTGTGTTAGGTGTGATGATTGATTGCAGTGCCAGTGCTCTGGATGTGTTAGGTGTGATGATTGATTGCAGAGCCAGTGTTCTGGCTGTGTTAGGTGTGATGATTGATTGCAGTGCCAGTGCTCTGGCTGTGTTAGGTGTGATGATTGATTGCAGTGCCAGTGCTCTGGCTGTGTTAGGTGTGATGATTGATTGCAGTGCCAGTGTTCTGGCTGTGTTAGGTGTGATGATTGATTGCAGTGCCAGTGTTCTGGCTGTGTTAGGTGTGATGATTGATTGCAGTGCCAGTGCTCTGGCTGTGTTAGGTGTGATGATTGATTGCAGTGCCAGTGTTCTGGCTGTGTTAGGTGTGATGATTGATTGCAGTGCCAGTGTTCTGGCTGTGTTAGGTGTGATGATTGATTGCAGTGCCAGTGCTCTGGCTGTGTTAGGTGTGATGATTGATTGCAGTGCCAGTGTTCTGGCTGTGTTAGGTGTGATGATTGATTGCAGTGCCAGTGCTCTGGCTGTGTTAGGTGTGATGATTGATTGCAGTGCCAGTGTTCTGGCTGTGTTAGGTGTGATGATTGATTGCAGTGCCAGTGTTCTGGCTGTGTTAGGTGTGATGATTGTGAGGCGCTATACAAATTCGACACAGGACTTCAAATAGGCCTATTGCACGTCAAGGGAACTGTAGCCTGCTGTTTAGATGGCTTAAATGGAAACTGAAATCTGGACATTGACTAACCAGAATAAATTACTGTTTTTTTTTTGGCAAACTCCAAAGTCCTTTGATAATTCTAGTCCAGTGCGGTTTTAGCAAGAAAACAATAACTGATTGGATAAAGTGAATGAAGTGCTGCGCATATCCTATGTATGAAGGGCCTTCACAGTGAATACATTTGTTTATATGTTTTGTGCGAATTAATTGAATATCGCCACATGCATTATTCAAAAATGTTTGCCTCTGGAATAAGAGACAAACTGGGGTAATAAATACATAACCAACGTTCTCTAGTAATAATAGTCCCGTGAGAATAGGGCTTTAGCCTTATTGTTTTTTGTGTGCTTTTTTTTTACCGTGCATTAAATTGTTTAACCGACCAATAAAAAAGAGAGTTCCAAACCTCTCTGCCAATAACAGCTTGTTTTCAGTTCTCCCCTCCCCACTATAACCACTCCCAGACAGTCCTAGGGAAATGATTGCTTGAGCAATAGTTTTCTGCTTTAGAAATACAATTTATGCCCATTTTAATGTAAATCTTATTGCAGTAAGGTACATAAAAGCTGACCCAGAAATGATAGAGTTGATAGTTAAGTTAAATACAAAATGAAAATAGTTGGGCGGCAAGGGTAGCCTAGTTGTTGGTGTTGGACTCGTAACCGAAAAGTTGCAAGAGCTAATCTCTGAGCTGACAATGTAAAAATCTGTCGTTCTACCCCTGAACAAGGCAGTTAACCCACTGTTCCTAGGACGTCATTGTAAATAAGAATTTGTTCTTAACCGACTTGCCTAGTTAAATAAAGGTAAAATAAAATTAAAATGTTTTATTTGGTCCCGGGCATATGAAAGGGAAAGGAAAGGGGAACATGATTACTCCTGTACCTAGGCCTATTGGAAATCATCTTCCTTCCTGTACCTAGGCCTATTGGAAATCATCTTCCTTCCTGTACCTAGGCCTATTGGAAATCATCTTCCTTCCTGTACCTAGGCCTATTGGAAATAATTTTCCTTCCTGTACCTAGGCCTATTGGAAATCATCTTCCTTCCTGTACCTAGGCCTATTGGAAATCATCTTCCTTCCTGTGCCTAGGCCTATTGGAAATCATCTTCCTTCCTGTACCTAGGCCTATTGGAAATCATCTTCCTTCCTGTGCCTAGGCCTATTGGAAATCATCTTCCTTCCTGTGCCTAGGCCTATTGGAAATCATCTTCCTTCCTGTGCCTAGGCCTATTGGAAATCATCTTCCTTCCTGTGCCTAGGCCTATTGGAAATCATCTTCCTTCCTGTGCCTAGGCCTATTGGAAATCATCTTCCTTCCTGTACCTAGTCCTATTGGAAATCATCTTCCTTCATGTACCTAGGCCTATTGGAAATCATCTTCCTTCCTGTACCTAGGCCTATTGGAAATCATCTTCCTTCCTGTACCTAGGCCTATTGGAAATCATCTTCCTTCCTGTACCTAGGCCTATTGGAAATCATCTTCCTTCCTGTACCTAGGCCTATTGGAAATCATCTTCCTTCCTGTGCTTAGGCCTATTGGAAATCATCTTCCTTCCTGTGCCTAGGCCTATTGGAAATCATCTTCCTTCCTGTACCTAGGCCTATTGGAAATCATCTTACTTCCTGTGCCTAAGCCTATTGGAAATCATCTTCCTTCCTGTGCCTAGGCCTATTGGAAATCATCTTCCTTCCTGTGCCTAGGCCTATTGGAAATCATCTTCCTTCCTGTACCTAGGCCTATTGGAAATCATCTTCCTTCCTGTACCTAGGCCTATTGGAAATCATCTTCCTTCCTGTGCCTATGCCTATTGGAAATCATCTTCCTTCCTGTACCTAGGCCTATTGGAAATCATCTTCCTTCCTGTGCCTAGGCCTATTGGAAATCATCTTCCTTCCTGTGCCTAGGCCTATTGGAAATCAACTTCCTTCCTGTGCCTAGGCCTATTGGAAATCATCTTCCTTCCTGTGCCTAGGCCTATTGGAAATCATCTTCCTTCCTGTGCCTAGGCCTATTGGAAATCATCTTCCTTCCTGTGCCTAGGCCTATTGGAAATCATCTTCCTTCCTGTGCCTAGGCCTATTGGAAATCATCTTCCTTCCTGTGCCTAGGCCTATTGGAAATCATCTTCCTTCCTGTGCCTAGGCCTATTGGAAATCATCTTCCTTCCTGTACCTAGGCCTATTGGAAATCATCTTCCTTCCTGTGCCTAGGCCTATTGGAAATCATCTTCCTTCCTGTGCCTAGGCCTATTGGAAATCATCTTCCTTCCTGTACCTAGGCCTATTGGAAATCATCTTCCTTCCTGTACCTAGGACTATTGGAAATCATCTTCCTTCCTGTGCCTAGGCCTATTGGAAATCATCTTCCTTCCTGTACCTAGGCCTATTGGAAATCATCTTCCTTCCTGTGCCTAGGCCTATTGGAAATCATCTTCCTTCCTGTGCCTAGGCCTATTGGAAATCATCTTCCTTCCTGTGCCTAGGCCTATTGGAAATCATCTTCCTTCCTGTGCCTAGGCCTATTGGAAATCATCTTCCTTCCTGTAACTAGGCCTATTGGAAATCATCTTCCTTCCTGTGCCTAGGACTATTGGAAATCATCTTCCTTCCTGTGCCTAGGCCTATTGGAAATCATCTTCCTTCCTGTACCTAGGCCTATTGGAAATCATCTTCCTTCCTGTGCCTAGGCCTGAGACACGGTAGTCTACCCATGACAAAATGCGATGCACGCGACCATTCCAAACGTTTCTCACATATCAAGGCTCATTCCCTCTATAATAGCCTGTTGTGGGTAGGCTTATTTTAAAATGTTTTTTGTTGAGTTTAGTGCAGTTGTGCCAAATAAAATGGCTGTGTTACTGTCTTTCAGGACCCGGCAATAGCCACCAGTAAGAGGATCAACGGGCCGTATGAGGCCTATGACCGAGGAACACTGAAGAACGCTTGGGTCACTGAGGCTGATGGGAAAACACCTATAGTGGGAGAGGTAGGTGGGAAGGGAGGTGGTGGAGGTGGAGGTGGTGATGATGGTGATGGTGATGTGCATGTGCATGTGTCTGTGGGTGCTTGAGTGCATGTGAGAGAGAGAGGCAGGCTAGTGTTGTTTTGAAATGATCAATCCCACTTTGTGTTGGCTATGTGTGTAGAGAGAGACAGAGAGCGTTTACAAATGTCTACGGAGCAGATCATATCTCATGGGTTAACAATGTGTTTTACCCGCACGATTAAACCTGGCCCAGTGCTAATCACTATTTATGGTTTTATATCAGGTCAAACAGGTGCATTGATTCTACATCCGTGTTTAATCTCTAACTGTCCTGCATCACAGACGGTGTGCTCCGTGTATTAGCACAGACTGATCTCACTTACACCAAGTGTGTGTGTGTGTGTGTGTGTGTGTGTGTGTGTGTGTGTGTGTTCTGCCTCACTGATTGTGCTTATAAACACAATAGAGGCGGCTGATGAGTAATCGTCTAGATAGTGGGATGCTAGTCATTGTGGAGCATGCAAAGACGTGCAGGTATTTATTATGGCACTAAGGGTTAAGGGCTGGTGTAGGTAAGGTATTTATTATAGCACTAAGGGTTAAGGGCTGGTGTAGGTAAGGTATTTATTATGGCACTAAGGGTTAAGGGCTGGCGTAGGTAAGGTATTTATTATAGCACTAAGGGTTAAGGGCTGGTGTAGGTAAGGTATTTATTATAGCACTAAGGGTTAAGGGCTGGTGTAGGTAAGGTATTTATTATAGCACTAAGGGTTACGGGCTGGTGTAGGTAAGGTATTTATTATGGCATTAAGGGTTAAGGGCTGGTGTAGGTAAGGTATTTATTATGGCACTAAGGGTTAAGGGCTGGTGTAGGTAAGGTATTTATTATGGCATTAAGGGTTAAGGGCTGGTGTAGGTAAGGTATTTATTATAGCACTAAGGGTTAAGGGCTGGTGTAGGTAAGGTATTTATTATAGCACTAAGGGTTACGGGCTGGTGTAGGTAAGGTATTTATTATGGCATTAAGGGTTAAGTGCTGGTGTAGGTAAGGTATTTATTATAGCACTAAGGGTTAAGTGCTGGTGTAGGTAAGGTATTTATTATGGCACTAAGGGTTAAGGGCTGGTGTAGGTAAGGTATTTATTATGGCACTAAGGGTTAAGGGCTGGTGTAGGTAAGGTATTTATCATAGCACTAAGGGTTAAGGGCTGGTGTAGGTAAGGTATTTATTATGGCACTAAGGGTTAAGGGCTGGTGTAGGTAAGGTATTTATTATGGCACTAAGGGTTAAGGGCTGGTGTAGGTAAGGTATTTATTATAGCACTAAGGGTTAAGGGCTGGTGTAGGTAAGGTATTTATTATGGCACTAAGGGTTAAGGGCTGGTGTAGGTAAGGTATTTATTATGGCACTAAGGGTTAAGGGCTGGTGTAGGTAAGGTATTTATTATAGCACTAAGGGTTAAGGGCTGGTGTAGGTAAGGTATTTATTATGGCATTAAGGGTTAAGGGCTGGTGTAGGTAAGGTATTTATTATAGCACTAAGGGTTAAGGGCTGGTGTAGGTAAGGTATTTATTATGGCATTAAGGGTTAAGGGCTGGTGTAGGTAAGGTATTTATTATAGCACTAAGGGTTAAGGGCTGGTGTAGGTAAGGTATTTATTATAGCACTAAGGGTTAAGGGCTGGTGTAGGTAAGGTATTTATTATGGCACTAAGGGTTAAGGGCTGGTGTAGGTAAGGTATTTATTATAGCACTAAGGGTTAAGGGCTGGTGTAGGTAAGGTATTTATTATGGCATTAAGGGTTAAGGGCTGGTGTAGGTAAGGTATTTATTATGGCACTAAGGGTTAAGGGCTGGTGTAGGTAAGGTATTTATTATGGCACTAAGGGTTAAGGGCTGGTGTAGGTAAGGTATTTATTATAGCACTAAGGGTTAAGGGCTGGTGTAGGTAAGGTATTTATTATGGCATTAAGGGTTAAGGGCTGGTGTAGGTAAGGTATTTATTATAGCACTAAGGGTTAAGGGCTGGTGTAGGTAAGGTATTTATTATAGCACTAAGGGTTAAGGGCTGGTGTAGGTAAGGTATTTATTATAGCACTAAGGGTTAAGGGCTGGTGTAGGTAAGGTATTTATTATAGCACTAAGGGTTAAGGGCTGGTGTAGGTAAGGTATTTATTATAGCACTAAGGGTTACGGGCTGGTGTAGGTAAGGTATTTATTATGGCATTAAGGGTTAAGTGCTGGTGTAGGTAAGGTATTTATTATAGCACTAAGGGTTAAGTGCTGGTGTAGGTAAGGTATTTATTATGGCACTAAGGGTTAAGGGCTGGTGTAGGTAAGGTATTTATTATGGCACTAAGGGTTAAGGGCTGGTGTAGGTAAGGTATTTATCATAGCACTAAGGGTTAAGGGCTGGTGTAGGTAAGGTATTTATTATGGCACTAAGGGTTAAGGGCTGGTGTAGGTAAGGTATTTATTATGGCACTAAGGGTTAAGGGCTGGTGTAGGTAAGGTATTTATTATAGCACTAAGGGTTAAGGGCTGGTGTAGGTAAGGTATTTATTATGGCACTAAGGGTTAAGGGCTGGTGTAGGTAAGGTATTTATTATGGCACTAAGGGTTAAGGGCTGGTGTAGGTAAGGTATTTATTATAGCACTAAGGGTTAAGGGCTGGTGTAGGTAAGGTATTTATTATGGCATTAAGGGTTAAGGGCTGGTGTAGGTAAGGTATTTATTATAGCACTAAGGGTTAAGGGCTGGTGTAGGTAAGGTATTTATTATGGCATTAAGGGTTAAGGGCTGGTGTAGGTAAGGTATTTATTATAGCACTAAGGGTTAAGGGCTGGTGTAGGTAAGGTATTTATTATAGCACTAAGGGTTAAGGGCTGGTGTAGGTAAGGTATTTATTATGGCACTAAGGGTTAAGGGCTGGTGTAGGTAAGGTATTTATTATAGCACTAAGGGTTAAGGGCTGGTGTAGGTAAGGTATTTATTATGGCATTAAGGGTTAAGGGCTGGTGTAGGTAAGGTATTTATTATGGCACTAAGGGTTAAGGGCTGGTGTAGGTAAGGTATTTATTATGGCACTAAGGGTTAAGGGCTGGTGTAGGTAAGGTATTTATTATAGCACTAAGGGTTAAGGGCTGGTGTAGGTAAGGTATTTATTATGGCATTAAGGGTTAAGGGCTGGTGTAGGTAAGGTATTTATTATAGCACTAAGGGTTAAGGGCTGGTGTAGGTAAGGTATTTATTATAGCACTAAGGGTTAAGGGCTGGTGTAGGTAAGGTATTTATTATAGCACTAAGGGTTAAGGGCTGGTGTAGGTAAGGTATTTATTATGGCACTAAGGGTTAAGGGCTGGTGTAGGTAAGGTATTTATTATAGCACTAAGGGTTAAGGGCTGGTGTAGGTAAGGTATTTATTATGGCATTAAGGGTTAAGGGCTGGTGTAGGTAAGGTATTTATTATAGCACTAAGGGTTAAGGGCTGGTGTAGGTAAGGTATTTATTATGGCACTAAGGGTTAAGGGCTGGTGTAGGTAAGGTATTTATTATGGCACTAAGGGTTAAGGGCTGGTGTAGGTAAGGTATTTATTATAGTCCTAAGGGTTAAGGGCTGGTGTAGGTAAGGTATTTATTATGGCATTAAGGGTTAAGGGCTGGTGTAGGTAAGGTATTTATTATAGCACTAAGGGTTAAGGGCTGGTGTAGGTAAGGTATTTATTATGGCATTAAGGGTTAAGGGCTGGTGTAGGTAAGGTATTTATTATAGCACTAAGGGTTAAGGGCTGGTGTAGGTAAGGTATTTATTATGGCACTAAGGGTTAAGGGCTGGTTTAGGTAAGGTATTTATTATGGCACTAAGGGTTAAGGGCTGGTGTAGGTAAGGTATTTATTATGGCACTAAGGGTTAAGGGCTGGTTTAGGTAAGGTATTTATTATGGCACTAAGGGTGACTGGCTGGTGTAGGTAAGGTATTTATTATAGCACTAAGGGTTAAGGGCTGGTGTAGGTAAGGTATTTATTATGGTATTAACCTCTTGACGCACGGATCCCTTTAGCGGGATCATTTTCATCAACAACCGCTGAATTGTAGAGCGCCACATTCCAAAAAAATTACAAAAAAGTTTATATTCATGAAATCACAAGTGCAATATAGCAGAACAAAGCTTAGGTTGTTGTTAATCCACCTGTCATGTCAGATTTTGAACATATGCTTTACAGCAAAAGCCATACAAGCGTTTGAGTTTATCGATCACTAGGAGTTTGAGTTTATCGATCACTAGGAAAAACATTATGAACACCTAGCATCAAAGTAGCTTGGTCATGAAAATTAGAAAAGCAATAAAATGAATTCTGATGTTTTCACTCACGAGACTCCCAGTTACACAATAAATGTTCCTTTTGTTCCATAAAGATTATTTTTATATCCAAAATACCTCCATTTGTTTGGCGCGTTATGTTCAGAAATCCACAGGCTCGAGCGGTCACGACATCGAAGACGAAAATTCCAAATAGTATCCGTAATGTCCACAGAAACAGGTCAAACCTTTTTTATAATCACTTTTTTATAAAAACTGATTCAAGAATATGTTTGGGAAGACAGAGGTAGGTGGAGAATAGAATATAATGATGTTATGGGAGAATTTGAGAGAGAGAACAGACATAATGGGGGAGAATGTAATGTAGCGAGTGGTGTAACTCCATCTTTCTGCCTCGAAACAGGCAGAAAGATGGAGGGACTGAGAAATATGGTGGAGCGAGAAAGATGGAAACTCCTGTAGATGATGGATTACAACTTCTGGACATCAGGACTGCGATTTCTCACCACGGACTGGCAGAATCATTTTTTTAACGAGTCTGAAAAGGCCGATGCCAACGATATACTGCTTTCTCAGGAACAGGCCCAGATCCCCATGATTTGCGTGAAGAGGAGGCGGAGAAAAAGGGTTCGGAGGGCAGGCTGCCTTCTGAGAATTTGTAGGCGATCAAATAAACCCCCAATGCCTTCCATTCTGCTAGCAAATGTGAAATCTTTGTACAATAACATAGATGAGCTATGTGGAAGATTAAACTACCATTCAAAACTGTAATATCTTATGCTTCACGGAGACGTGGCTGAATGACGACACTATCAACATACAGCTGGCTGGTTATACGCTACACCGGCAGGATAGAACAGCGGTGTCTGTTAAGACAAGGGGTGGCGGATTGTGTATTTTTGTAAATAACAGCTGGTGCATGATATCTAAGGAAATCTCGAGCTTTTGCTCGCCTGAGAAAGAGTATCTCATGACTAACTGTAGACCACACTATCTACCTAGAGAGTTTTCATCTGTATTTCTTGTAGCTGTTTACATTGCACCATGCTAGCGACGCTATTGTCCCACCTGGCCAACATCCAGTGAGATTGCAGAGCGCCAAATTCAAATACAGAAATACTCATTATAAAAATTCAGAAAAGATACGACTATTAAACATAAGTTTAAAGATGAATTTCTTGTGAATCCAACCATGGTGTCAGATTTTAAAAATGCTTTACGGCGAAAGCATACCTTACACATTTTTGAGAACATAGCCCAGCAGACAAATCATTACAAACAGTAACCAGCCAAGTAGAATAGTTACACCAGTCGGAAATAGAGATAAAATGAATCCCTTTGATGATCTTCATATGTTTGCACTCAGAAGACATTCATTTATTCAATAAATGTTCCTTTTGTTCAATAAACTATCTCCTCCGTTTTGTTTGTGTGTTTTCTTCAGTAATCCAAAGGCTCAAACGCAGTCGAAACAGGCAGACAAAATTGTATCCGTAAAGTTCATAGAAACATGTCAAACGATGTTAATATTCAATCCTCAGGTTGTTTTTAGCCTAAATGATCTATAATATTTCACCCGTACAATAACGTTGTCAATATAAAAGGTAAACAAGAAAGGCACTCTCTCTGTCTCGCGCATGAAAAAGCTCTGTGACACGGCAGGGTCCACTCATTCAGACTGCTCTTACTCCCTAATTTACAAGCCTGAAACAATTTCTAAAGACTGTTGACATCTAGTGGAAGGCATAAGTCCTAAGTCAATGGATACTGTAATGGCATTGAATAGAAAACTACAACAACAAAAACAATTCCTACTTCCTGAATGGATTTTTCTCAGGTTTTTGCCTGACAAATCAGTTCTGTTATACTCACATTATTTTAACAGTTTTGGAAACTTTAGAGTATTTTCTATCCAAATCTACACATTTTTGCATATCCTATCTTCTGGGCCCGAGTAGAAGGCAGTTTAATTTGGGCATACTTTTCATCCAAAATTCCAAATGCTGCCCCCTACCCTAGAGAAGTTATTAAACAAGTCAATATTCACAAGGACGCAGGGCCAGACAGATTACCAGGACGTGCACTGCGAAGATGCGCTGACCAACTGGCATGTGTCTTCACTGACATTTTCAACCTCTCCCTGTCCGAGTCTGTAAAACCAGGATGTTTTAAGCAGACCACCGTAGTGCCTGTGCCCAAGAACACCAAGGTAACCTGCCTAAATGACCACGTTTGTAACCATGAAATGCTTCGAAAGGCTGGTCATAGCTCACATCAGCACCATCAATACCATTATCCCAGAAACCCTAGACCCACTCCAATTTGCATACAGCCCCAACAGATCCACAGATGATGCAATCTCTATTGCACTCCACACTGCCCTTTTCCACATGGACAAAAGTGAGAATGCTGTTCATTGACTACAGCTCAGCGTTCAATACCATAGTGCCCTCAAAGCTCATCAATAAGCTAAGGACCCTGCGTCTAAACACCTCTCTCTGTCACTGGATCCTGGACTCCCTGATGGGCCGCCCTCAGGTGGTAAGGGTCGGTAACAACACATCTGCCACGCTGATCCTCAACACAGGGGCCCCCAGGGATGCATGTTCAGTCCCCTCCTGTATTCCCTGTTCACCCATAACTACACGGCCAGACATGACTCCAACAACATCATTAAGTTTTCCGATGACAGCACAGTGGTAGGCCTGATCACCGACAATGACTAGACAGCCTATATGGAGGAGGTCAGAGACCTGGCAGTTTGGAGCCAGGACAACAACCTCTACCTCAACGTGATCAAGTCAAAGGATATGATTGTGGACTACAGGAAAAAGAGAACCGAGCATGCCCCCATTCTCTTCGACGCGGCTGCATTGGAGCAGGTTGAGAGCTTCAAGTTCCTTGGTGTCTACATCACCAAGAGACTAAGATGGTCCAAGCACACCAAGAAAGTCTTGAAGAGGGCACGACAAAACCTAATCCCCATCAGGAGACTGAAAAGATTTTGCATGGGTCCTCAGATCCTCAAAAGTTTCTACAGCTGCACCATCGAGAGATCCTCACTGGTTGCATCACTGCCTGGTATGGCAACTGCTCGGCCTTCGACCGCAAGGCACTACAGAGGGTAGTGTGCACTGGGGCCAAGCTTCCTGCTATGAAGGACCTCTATACCAGGCGGTGTCAGAGGAAGTCAAGCGGTACCGGAGCGCCAAGTCTAGGTCCAAGAGGCTTCTAAACAGCTTCTACCCCTAATCCATAAGACTCCTGAATACCTAATCAAATGGCTACCCAAACTATTTGCATTGCTCTCTGTTTGTTATCATCTATACATAGTCACTTCAATAACTCTATCTACATGTACTGTACTTATTACCTCAACTAACCGGTGACCCCGCACATTGACTCTTTACCAGTACACCCTTGTAAATAGTCTCGCTATTGTTATTTTACTGCTGCTCTTGAATTACTTGTATTTCTTATTCTTATCTGTATTTTTTTTAACTGCATTTTTGGTTAGGGCCTCGTTAGTAAGCATTTCACTGTAAGGTGAAACACCTGTTGTATTCAGAGCATATGACCATTTCAATTTGATTTCATTTAATTAGATTAACCCTGACCTTGGAGGCATCGTATATCTGCCCAAATGTTGTTCCTATATATCTGCTCCCTTGAGAGTTAAATCGTCAGAATTAGGACACGTGTGTGTGTGTGTGTGTGTGTGTGTGTGTGTGTGTGTGTGTGTGTGTGTGTGTGTGTGTGTGTGTGTGTGTGTGTGTGTGTGTGTGTGTGTGTGTGTGTGTGTGTGTGTGTGTGTGTGTGTGTGTGTGTGTGTGTTTATGTGAACGTGTGTGAAAATCATTAATGTTCTCTTTCTGCTCGTGGTTGTGAAGTTGTTAGGGGGGATAAAAGCTAGCTAATGTTTAACTGTGGGGAGTGAAGAAATCTTGAGATTGAATCTTTACAACCCTGTCATACAAGGTCAGCGAAGACCTCAACCTAATGTACACATGTATCCATAGCTACAGACACACACATGCAATGCCCTCCCCCTCTTTCTCTGAGGATTAATCATTGCTCTCTGTGCTGCATGTCATTAGCAAAGGCTTCAAACTCACAGTCACGTCTGGATATTTATATTGTAGAATCGATTTCTCCCCCCCTCTCTCTCATTTGTCCTTCTCTACCCTCTAAATGTTTCCCTCTCATTTCTACTATCGTTATCCCCTCCTATCCTCTCTCTTTCTCTCTGTGTCCTTTGCTCCACTTCTCTCCCTCTCTCTACGTCTACATCTACTTAGTGTTTATCTCTTCTCTTCTCTCTCTATACCTTAGGTCTGTCCAGATGACTTAGTGTTTCTCTCTTCTCTTCTCTCTCTATACTGTAGGTCTGTCCAGATTACTTAGTTTTTCTCTATTCTCTCTCTATGCTGTAGGTCTGTCCAGATGACTTAGTGTTTCTCTCTTCTCTTCTCTCTCTATACTGTAGGTCTGTCCAGATGACTTAGTGTTTCTCTCTCTATACTGTAGGTCTGTCCAGATTACTTAGTGTTTCTCTCTTCTCTTCTCTCTCTATACCGTAGGTCTGTCCAGATGACTTAGTGTTTCTCTCTTCTCCTCTCTCTATACAGTAAGTCTGTCCAGATGACTTAGTTTTTCTCTCTTCTCTCTCTATACCGTAGGCCTGTCCAGATTACTTAGTGTTTCTCTCTCTATACTGTAGGTCTGTCCAGATGACTTAGTGTTTCTATCCTCTCTTCTCTCTCTATAATGTAGGTCTGTCCAGGTCTGTCCAGATGAGTTGGTGTTTCTTGACAATAACCCTTCTCTCCTCCTCTCCTCCTCATATCCTCTTCTCTTCCCTCTATCTCTAGGTCTGGCCAGGTGTGGCAGTGTTTCCAGACTACACTAACCCCAGCTGTAAAGAGTGGTGGACTGATGAGTACGTCAGATTATTCAAAGAAATCAAACATGACGCTCTGTGGATTGTAAGTCTATTCTACTAATGCTTGGTTGTACTATATTTATGTTCAAGTCTGACATCCACATCCACACATCCCAATTCTGTCTTCTTCCTGACAGGATATGAATGAGGTGTCTAACTTCATGAAAGGCTCCATCAAGGGATGTGATGACAACAATCTCAACTACCCTCCCTTCACTCCTAGTAAGGTTGTTTAGTAACTCTCAACTGCCCTCCCTTCACTCCTAGTAAGGCTGTTAGTAACCCTCAACTACCCTCAACTACCCTCCCTTCACTCCTAGTAAGGCTGTTTATTAAGCCAAATCAGTACACTGGTATCTCTGATGAAAGGAGCCACATTCTATTTTTTTTTATTAACAGGAAACACAAACTTTTTTGAATATCAAAAACTGCAGACAAAAAAATATATATATCCTCCACGCTTCTCTCTCATTCTGTCCTCCTCCTCCTCAGGTATCCTGGATGGGGTGTTGTACAGTAAGACTCTGTGTATGGACTCGAAACAGACCTGGGGAAACCACTATGATGTCCACAGTCTCTATGGATACGCCATGGTTCTAGCCACCAGAGAGTGAGTAGGGATCTTACTATGTGTGTAGAACTTGTACTGAAGCTCTGCCATAGAATGGACTATTTAGTCTGTATACTTGAATTCCACCAGCATATCCTTATCACTGTAAAATGGTGTAGGTCTAGAGTTAGAGGCCTTGCTATGTGCTGAGTGAGGCTGAACTGTCCTGATGTTTCAGAGGTGAGTTGTGATGATTTGTCTAAATAAATAGAGCATCATTAAAAATAGAGCCTGGGGCGCTGTCATTGGGTCGGCTAGTCAAATGAGGATTGTTGTGTCTCGGAGGTAAATCCCTATGCACGCATAACCACCCGCACGCACACACAGAGTTATGTCTCAGCGGGGAATCCTGACACAGCTCTTTGAGTTACATTGTCTTCTGAGAGGGCTCCTCCATCGCTGACTCATCCTGTTAGCATACCGCCCGCTAGCTCCACTCCTCTGTCACTTCATCCTGTTAGCATACCGCTCGCTAGCTCCACTCCTCTGTCACTTCATCCTGTTAGCATACCGCTCGCTAGCTCCACTCCTCTGTCACTTCATCCTGTTAGCATACCGCTCGCTAGCTCCACTCCTCTTTTATCCTGACTTTTATTTTTTTCTTCTGTCTATTTCTCTCTCGGCTAATTAAAAAGCCTTATTGTCAGGAGACACACTTTGTAAACATCATCAGAACATAATATTGTCATGAAAATCAATAGCCGTTCGATTTAGCTAGCTAATTAGAGCAGTAAAGTAGTTATGATGATACTCTCTATCTCTCTCATTCTCTCTACACACCCCTCCTTCTCCCCCTACTCTCCCTGTAGTGCTCTAGAGCGTGTGTTTGAGGGGAACAGGAGCCTGATGCTGACCCGCTCGTCCTTCCCTGGTGTGGGGAAATACTCCGGCCACTGGCTGGGTGACAATGCTGCTAACTGGAACGACATCAAATGGGCCATACCTGGCATGCTGGAGTTTGGCCTGTTCGGAATCCCCTACGTGAGTACCTCAACGTGATACCGTCATCTATTGATTTAACAGGTTGGGCTATTTATCTGACTGGAAGCTGGTTCTTTACTCCCACAGCTGAGACAGAGGCAGGTAAGTGAGAAAAACTTACTGATGAGATATTAGAATGGTAAGAAGCCGTTTGGCTCTGGCCTCAGACAAGTAACATTGCAAACGTCAGTGAGAAACCAACACGCACACGCTCACAGACACACACACACCTCCAGGTGTGACAGGGAGTGTTAGAGATGCCAACCACAGTCCTGAAGAGACTCTGTCCAAGAGGTTTTCCAATTCTTGTTTGGCACACACACCCATTCAAACTCACTCTCTCTTTCAATTACACACACACACACACACACACACACACACACACACACACACACACACACACACACACACACACACACACACACACACACAAACACACAAACACACACACACACACACACACACACTTCCCTGGCATAGGGAGACTTGGATTTGGATCGATGTCCTCCCATTGAGCATGCTGTTAAAGTGCCCTGCTATCAAACAATAGCAACACCCAAACACACTGCTCTCAAAGGATGGGCCATTGATTGGGTATTTTCTTTTATGCTTACCATATGCAATTACCAAAACAGAGACTGCATACATGTTTTCTGCCAATTTAGCCTTATTGAATTGTTTTAACAAATGGAAACCAATATCAGACAAGACAAACAATTTCATTCCAGACCCTGCTGTATAGTTTCAAATGCTAGTTTCAAATGCTATATCTGTGTGCCTTCCTGAGTTTTTTTTTTTTTTTTTGTGAGTGTGTCAATGTTTGTAATGTTCTGTCTTGTCCTGTGTTGTGCGTTTTCAGATCGGTGCTGATATTTGCGGTTTCTTTGACGACGTGTCAGAAGAGTTGTGTCGTCGTTGGATGCAGGTTGGAGCATTCTATCCCTTCAGCCGGAACCACAACGCCCAGCATTACAAGGTACCTGTTCCCTTGTTTCTTTATGACACCATGTACAGTATGGAGTCAAAAAGTTTCAAATGTATGGATCCAAGTATGGATATGTCAAAGTAAAAAACAGAGAAGGATTTCTGATGAAGGTTCATGTTGTCAACCTTTCGGGCCTAAGGGCCTTTTTCAAAACAAGTCACAGTTTCAATGCTCAGTCTCCCTTTACATTGTGATTGGAGACGGCTCAAGACTTAGATAGGGTAACAATGCAGGGTCAGTCCAGGGCAGCGAAGGGGACATTGCCCTACATAGGGTGCCGTCTTTCGGGACGGGACGTTTAAATGGGTGTCCTGACTGTGGTCAACAAAGATCCCATGTCACCTATCATAAGTGCAGGGGCGTTAACCCTGGTGTCCTGGCTAATTTCCCATCTGGTTATTATACCTTCACTATAACCTAATCACCTCCAGCTTCCAATTGGCTCATTCCTCCCATTCCTCATCCCCCCTGTAACTCTTCCCCAGTTCGTTGCTGTAAAAGAGGACATGTGACCGACCGCCTCGATTTGGTCTTATGTAGCAACATTTGATGTTGTGTTTTTTACATTGGATCAGAGTAGAGACGCAGAGCTAGAAAATGGTATATCCTACACTATGCTTGAGGAACAATGGGAAAGTAATTCTGCTTTGAAACTTTTGTGAAAATGGTCCTTGAATCTTTTGCTACACCTACTGGAGAGCTCTTCTTTGTCTACACCCATTCAGCATCGTTCACACCCTCTTAACCTATCTCTTTAAGGATTCAAATGTGAGGTCATATAGCAAACACACACTATATCAAATACAATCTAAGTTTATTTGTCACATGCACATGAAGGTGTAAATGGTACAGTGAAGTGGTAACTTGCATATATTACAAATATTTTATAATTATTCAATGATGCTTACCCGACGCCAGTGGAAGCTCCTCAGAGGAAGAAAGGAAGGACTATCATCCTCAGATAATTTCATAAAAAATAAAAATAACTTTTAGATAAAACTAAACTAAATATAATTACATCACCAAATAACTGATTAAAACACACTATTTTGCAAAGAATGTCTACAGTAGCCTCAGCAGCACTCTGTAGGGTAGCACCATGGTGTAACTTCTGTCCTCCTCTGGGAACATTGACTTCAATACAAAACCTAGGAGTTTCATGGTTCTCACCCCCTTCCATAGACTTACACAGTAATTATGAGAACTTCCAGAGGACGTCCTCTGCCTATGTCCGCCTGCTTGTGTAACAATTAACTGGCTGTACACTAACGTTACTGCATGACTGTAGTGGGTTTACTAACATGTTATTATTATTTGTAATTATTATTTTTATTTTTTCAAATTTCAGATCAACAATTTACATTGTTACATCATACGAAACAGAACGTAGGTATTAACGAGAAAATACCAAAACATACAAAACATATAAAGTAATACAAAAATGTACAATTCTAGTGCAATTGTAATCACTTTGAAAATATATTATTATAATGGTTCAGGAAAATGTTATTCTTGTTGTTATTCACTATTTTAATAAAATAGTGAAATTCAATCAAAAAGATGTGTAATTTTGTTATAGAATTTTTGAATTTTTGTTTGTCTATAAAGTTATTGGCCACAAGAAAGAAAAATTCACAATCATTTCAATGGTCTTGTTATCATTGCAATAGTAACATGTTATATCCTTCATGTCAAAAACATGGGTGGTGATCATAATGGTAAATAAGTATTTTGCAAAGTTTTCCCATAATTCTGACACAAATTTACATTCAAAGAACAAGTGAGACAGATTCTCACCTTGAAGAATGTGTCTTATATATTTATTACAACAAGATTTCTCAAGTAATCCCACGCCTTCCAATCTGAGTTCTGGATAAACTTTGTGATCATTACCAAAGCTAAAATGAGTTTTCATTAGTGTAGTTAGACCACTGGGAATGGCTTTGATCACAGAAATAAACTCTCTGCAAGGTATTGGGAACTCTTTCAATGTTATAAATCTGAGAATATTACCCTTGATTATGTTAGGTCATAGCCAAGTCCAAAAAACACACAGCCAGGGAGGAGTCACAAAAAGCAGAAATATAGATCAAATGAATCACTAACCTTTGATGATCTTCATCAAATTACACTCATAGGACATCATGTTACACAATACATGTATGTTTTTTTCGATAATGTGCATATTTATATCCAAAAAACTCAGTTTACATTGGCACCTTACGTGCAGAAATGTTTTGATTCAAAAACATCCGGTGATTTTGCAGAAATACTCATAATAAACATTGATAAAAGATACAACTGTTATTCACAGAATTAAAGATAGACTTCCCTTAATTAATGGACATTATGGAACAAATCAGTCATTTTCTGTCTAACTGGGATTCCTGGGAGTGCTGTGTCAGATTTCAAAAAAACTTCACGGAAAAAGCATAATCTGAAAATGGCGCTCAGAACCCAAAAACAGCCAGAGGAATAGCTGCCATTTTGGAATCAACAAAGTTAGAAATTACACAATAAATATTCACTTAACTTTGATGATCTTCATCAGAAGGCACTCCCAGGAATCCCAGTTTGACAATAAATGACTGATTTGTTCCATAAAGTCCATCATGTATGTCCAAATAGCCACTTGTTGTTAGCGTGTTCAGCCCAGTAACCCATCTTCATGAGGCGCGAGAATTTCGTCCAGACAAAAACTCAAACAGTTCCGTTACAGGTCGTAGAAACAAGCCAAACGATGTATTGAATCAATCTTTAGGATGTTTTTTACATAAAACATCAATAATGTTCCAACCGGAGAATTCCTTTGTCTTCAGAAAAGCACTGGAACGAGAGGTAACTCTGTCGGGAGCGCGCGTCATGAGACCAAGGCTCTCTGCCAGACCACTGACTCAAAGAGGTCTCATGAGCCCCTCCTTTATAGTAGAATCCTCATTCAAGTTTCTAAAGACGATTGACATCTAGTGGAAGCCGTAGGAAGTGCAACTTTATCCATATCTCAATGTGTATTCGGTAGGCCAAGCTTTGAAAAACTACAAACCTCAGATTTCCCACTTCCTGTTTGGATTTCTTCTCAGTTTTTTGCCTGCCATATGAGTTATGTTTTACTCACAGACATCATTCAAACAGTTTTAGAAACTTCCGAGTGTTTTCTATACAACACTAATACTAATATGCATATATTAGCATCTGGGACTGAGTCGGAGGTAGTTTACTCTGGACACGCTTTTCATCCAAAAGTGAAAATGCTGGCCCCTATCCCAAAGCAGGTAAAAGATGAACTTCTTGTTAATCCAGCCGCTTTGTCAGATTTCAAAAAAGGCTTTACGGCGAAAGCATACCATACGATTATCTTAGGATCATCGCCCTGCTTATAAAAGCATACAAATATTTTCCAACCAAGCAAAGTCAGAAATAGCAATAAAATAAATCACTTACCTTTGAAGATCTTCCTCTGTTGGCAATCCAAAGGGTCCCAGCTACACAATAAATTGTTGTTTTGTTCGATAAAGTCCCTCTTTATATCCCAAAAACTCTGTTTTGTTGGCGCGTTTTGTTCAGTAATCCACTGGCTCAAAGGCGGTCAAAACATGCAGATGAATGCATCCTAAACGTACCGGTAAAGTTCATCGAAACATGTCAAACAATGTTTATAACTAATCCTCAGGGTGTCAATTATCTAAATAATCGATAATATTTCAACCGACAATAGCGTATTCAATAGAAAGGAAAAAGAATGAAGAGCGCACACACAGTCACACGCGCAAACCAGTACTGCTTGATTCCATAACCAGTTGCGACGAGCAATCCCGGATCCGGGATCCTATTTATAGCCTCAAGCTCATTACCATAACGCAACGTTAACTATTCATGAAAATCGCAAATTAAATGAAATAAATATGCTAGCTCTCAAGCTTAGCCTTTTGTTAACAACACTGTCATCTCAGATTTTCAAAATATGCTTTTCAACCATAGCAAAACAAGCATTTGTGTAAGAGTATTGATACCTAGCGTAGCATTTAGCGTAGCATTTAGCGTAGCATTTAGCGTAGCATTTAGTGTAGCATTCAGCGTGCAACATTTTCACAAAAACAGGAAAAGCATTCAAATAAAATAATTTACCTTTGAAGAACTTCAGATGTTTTCAATGAGGAGACTCGGTTAGATAGCAAATGTTCAGTTTTTCCCAAAATATTATTTGTGTAGGACAAATCGGTCCGTTTTGTTCATCACGTTTGGCTACGAAAAAAACCTGTATCCAGGAGTGTAATTATCCCCGCAAGCTCATTAGCATAACGCAACGTTAACTATTGATGAAAATCGCAAATGAAATGAAATAAATATATTAACTCTCAAGCTTAGCCTTTTGTTAACAACACTGTCATCTCAGATTTTCAAAATACGCTTTTGAACCATATCTAAACAAGCATTTGTGTAAGGGTATTGATAGCTAACATGCCATTAGCCTGGCATTCAGCATGCAACATTTTCACAAAAACAAGAAAAGCATTCAAATAAAATCATTTACCTTTGAATAACTTCAGATGTTTTCAATGAGGAGACTCTCAGTTAGATAGCAAATGTTCAGTTTTTCCAAAAATATTATTTGTGTAGGAGAAATCGATCCGTTTTGTTCTTCAGGTTTGGCTGAGAAAAAACCCAGAAAATCCAGTCATAACAACACCAACTTTTTTCCAAATTAACTCCATAATATCGACAGAAACATGGCAAACGTTGTTTAGAATCAATCCTCAAGGTGTTTTTCACATATCTATTCGATGATAAGTCACTCCTGGCAGTTTGGTTTCTCCTCTGTTCAAAATGGAAAAATGCGCGCACCTGGAGATTGCGCAATAGTTTCGACGGAGGACACCCAGCGGACACCTGGTAAATGTAGTCTCTTATGGTAAATTTTCCAATGATATGCCTACAAATACGTCACAATGCTGCAAACACCTTGGCGAAACGACAGAAAGTGTAGGCTCTCTCCTTGCGCATTCACAGCCATATAAGGAGACATTGGTACACAGCGCCTCAAAAATCTGGCTCCCTTCCTGTATGAAATTTCATCTTGGTTTCGCCTGTAGCATTAGTTCTGTGGCACTCACAGACAATATCTTTGCAGTTTTGGAAACGTCAGAGTGTTTTCTTTCCAAAGCTGTCAATTATATGCATAGTCGAGCATCTTTTCGTGACAAAATATCTTGTTTAAAACGGGAACGTGTTTCATCCAAAAATGAAATACTGCCCGCAGAGTTTCATGAGGATGAACCACATAGCAAAAGGTCTAATTATTCAGAAAACAAGCCTGAAACCATGTCTAAAGACTGTTGACATCTAGTGGAAGCCATAGTAACTGCAATCTGGGCCCTAACCCTTTATATAGTCAATAGGCTTTCAATGGAAAACCACTCACATAAAAAAAATCCCATTTCCTAGATGTATTTTCCTTGTGTTTTCACCTGCCATATCAGTTCTGTTATACTCACAGACATTATTTTAACAGCTTTAGAAACTTCAGAGTGGTTTCTATCCAAAACGACCAATTATATGCATGTCCAAGCTTTTTGGCCTGAGTAACAGGTCGTTTACTTTGGACAAACCTCAAAATACTGCCCCCTAGCCCTAGTAAATTGGGTAAAAATGGTCTTATTTGGAGCATGTGAGGTATATCCATACACATTACAAATGATGAAAATAGCATTTTCAAGTCTCCCTGGCAGTCTGATCCTGCGGTATCAGATCTTCTTTAATGCAGAGTTTCTTCTCATCCAGAAACGTGTTCCCCTCGGCCATTTTCCAGATGATGTCCCTGTAATGGCACATAGTTAAGCGCAAAATGATATTGCGAGGGGGTCCATCAGATCTCCGTTTCCCAAGTCGATGTACCACGTCGATCACGTCTCTTAGCTGGTTTTTGATGCACGGAGACACCTTTCCCAGGATATTAATGACTGCTTCCCTAATATCCTCTCCATCTACCTCTTTTACACCTTGGATTTTCAGATTCCACCTGTGAGAGTACCTTTGAAGTCCAGCTACGTTTTCACACCGCTCATTTTTTGGGGGGATTGCAGTTTCTTCAAATCATTATCTAGGAACGTTATCTTTTCCTTGTTCTCGCTCACAATTATTGCGTAGCTAACTGACAGTTTCTGACAAATTATTGATCTTCTTTGATGTTTCTTCAGTAACACACTCTAGGATGGACACTTTGGAGAGCGTGGCGTCTTGTTTAGTAGACAGGGACTGGATTGCAGAGAAAAGTTCAGACATGGAAATGTCCTCTTTTACTTTTTTCCCGGTGGATTTTTACTTGGGGTCTGAGGTAAAGAGGTTGCAAGGATTTCCTCCTGGTCAGTTGTGTTCTTTCTCTTGCTTGAGTTCACGGCTTCTTGTGTGTCCATGCTGCTCTGGTTCTCGTTGTGACTAGCTAGCATGCTGCTCTGGTTCTCGTTGTGACTAGCTAGCATGCTGCTCTGGTTGTCGTTGTGACTAGCTAGCATGCTGCTCTGGTCCTCGTTGTGGCTAGCTAGCATGCTGCTCTGGTTCTCGTTGTGACTAGCTAGCATGCTGCTCTGGTTCTCGTTGTGACTAGCTAGCATGCTGCTCTGGTTCTCGTTGTGACTAGCTAGCATGCTGCTCTGGTTCTCGTTGTGACTAGCTAGCA
>NC_092170.1:37134994-37137494 GCF_045791955.1 Oncorhynchus clarkii lewisi
AGCCCAGGTTCAGATCTTCCCTCTGTTCAACTTGCCTCATCACTCCAAATGAGGATCGAGCCCTCTGTCCCTTTCAATTACTGTTAGGATTAATGGTAGCGTTAACAGTTCCTCTGCATTAGTCAAGCTGCTGACTGATGCTAGCTATGAATGAGTCAGCCAGCAGTTAACGATGTGCAGATAGCAGCTATCATTCACCTGGATCATGTCTGAGGGTTTTTGCATGTGGGAAAAGATTTCCTGGAACTGTGGATGATATGAGAAAAAAATAAGATTTCTGTCTTACACAATTCAGCAGTATAAAGACCAAGGAAGCCTCTTCTTCTGCTTCTTCTTATTTTGCTGCTTCTTCTGCTTCTTCTGCTTCTTCTTCTTCTTCTTCTTCTCCTCCTGCTTCTTCTTCTGCTTCTTCTTCTTCTTCTGCTTCTTCTTCTTCTTCTTCTGCTTTCCTGCTTCTTCTTCTGCTTCGTCTTCTGCTTCTTCTTCTTCTTCTGCTTCTTCTTCTTCTTCTTCTGCTTCTTCTTCTTCTTCTGCTTCTTCTGCTTCTTCTTCTTCTTCTTCTTCTTCTTCTTCTTCTGCTTCTTCTTCTTCTTCTTCTTCTGCTTCTTCTTCTTCTTTTTCTTCTTCTGCTTCTTCTTCTTCTTCTGCTTCTTCTTCTTCTTCTTCTGCTTTCCTGCTTCTTCTTCTGCTTCGTCTTCTGCTTCTTCTTCTTCTTCTGCTTCTTCTTCTTCTTCTGCTTCATCTTCTTCTTCTTCTGCTCTTCTTCTTCTGCTTCTTCTTCTTCTTCTGCTTCTTCTTCTTCTTCTTCTGCTTCTTCTTCTTCTGCTTCTTCTTCTCCTGCTTCTTCTTCTGCTTCTTCTTCTGCTTCTTCTTCTTCTGCTCTTCTTCTTCTGCTTCTTCTGCTTCTTCTTCTGCTTCTTCTTCTGCTTCTTCTTCTGCTTCTTCTTCTTCTTCTTCTTCTTCTGCTCTTCTTCTGCTTCTTCTTCTTCTTCTTCTGCTTCTTCTTGTGCTTCTTCTTCTGCTTCTTCTTCTTCTTCTTCTTCTTCTTCTTCTGCTTCTTCTTCTGCGTCTTCTTCTTCTGCTTCTTTTACACTTGCCTCTAACACAATACACATGCAAATATTGGACTATAAATTGTGCCTTCCTGTATTATACTAGTGCTAAAATGTTTATTCTATTCTACTGGGCCATTTACTTTATGTTCCTGTTGTGATTTTTTTACTGTTTATTTTTGTTGTTTCATGGTCGAGAAGGAACCTGCAGTAAGCATTTTGTTGGATGGCGTAAAAAAAAATGCATATTCCGTACTGTACATACAACTAATACTACTTGAAACTTCTTCTTCTTGACCACTTTTGTCCATCCCCTCTTTCTTCTCCTCTTCATATAATTGCCTCTCTCCGATCCCTAATGACGGGGTTCTGTAGAACATTAAAGGGGACAAGGCAGGCCAGTGGAACAAATGGTGTCAGCGGTGGCTTTAAAGTTAGAGAGAGGAGAACTTGTGGTGTTCACAGACGGCATGCTTTACCATCGCTCTGCTTGAAAAGGACACATCATTCTCTTTCTCTCTATTTTTTTCATTCCCTCTGTTCTTTTTCTCTGTTTCATCTCTCTGTTCTCTCTGTGTTCCCGTCTGTCAGCAGGACAGTGAACACAGTTAAGACAGCTCTATCAAAGGACAGCCGCTTGGTTATCGATTACTCATGTCTGCCGCCCTACAATCCTCAAAGGCCATTGTCCATCTCTTGATGGTGCCTTTGCTTTTGATTGTGACCCCAAATCCAGTTGTGATGCAGGCATAGCTTCAACCAAACCCAGATCCTTTACTGTTAGATCATTGCCAAGGCTGTTTAGTTTTTGGATCGGCCATGTTGTGTGGAGAGAAATAGGGAGAAGTCTGCTCAACCAATTACCTCATTTGGTGTTTGTTTTGCCCTTGCCCTTGCTGATGCGTGATTGGTTGATTTCTGCAGGGGGTGGAGTGGATCCAAGCCTACGTCCCAGACGCTGTGTGGTTTGACTATGAAACGGTGAGCTTTCTGTTTACTTCATCTTTGCTTCCTTCCTTCCTAGAAAGACATGAAAAAGGAGTAGACTATTTACAAGAGCTTTACATAAAGCACACTGGAGAAGAGAACCACTGCTGTACTACATCATTCAGATTCAGAGGGATAGAGATAAGGGAGGAAATATGTAGGAAGAAGGACAGAGGAGACACAGAGACACTAGAAAGAGAATCTCCCTGTCTCATTGATTAAAGAGGAGTTGAGATCCTGCGGGATCTTATTTGGGCATCACACAGCTGTGTAAAGAGCTTCTGATCAGATGAGAGTTTAGATTGGTTGCCTCGCTGCTGCGCCTTGTCCTAGTGGGTCCAATGAGGTTACGGGGGTGGGAGGAGGAAGGAGTGCGGTGCAGTCAATTAGGAGGAAAAAGGGTACCTGACAGGAGAGGAAAGAAGGAGAGATGTTGGAGGAGATGAGAGGAACAGGAAGAG
>NC_092170.1:37147494-37169994 GCF_045791955.1 Oncorhynchus clarkii lewisi
TCAGGTCATTGACCAGGTCCTGCCGTGTAGTTCTGGGCTGATCCCTCACCTTCCTCATGATCATTGATGCCCCACGAGGTGAGATCTTGCATGGAGCCCCAGACCGAGGGTGATTGACTGTCATCTTGAACTTGCATTTTCTAATGATTGCGCCAACAGTTGTTGCCTTCTCACCAAGCTGCTTGCCTATTGTCCTGTAGCCCATCCCAGCCTTGTGCAGGTCTACAATTGTATCCCTGATGTCCTTACACAGCACTCTTGTCTTGGCCATTGTGGAGAGGTTGGAGTCTGTTTAATTGAGTGTGTGGACAGGTGTCTTTTATACAGGTAACGAGTTCAAACAGGTTCAGTTAATACAGGTAATGAGTGGAGAACAGGAGGACTTCTTAAGGAAAAACTAACAGGTCTGTGAGATCCGGAATTCTTACTGGTTGATAGGTGATCAAATACTTATGTCATGCAATAAAATGCAAATTAATTACTTTAAAATCATACAATGTGATTTTCTGGAGTTTTGTTTTAGATTCTGTCTCTCACAGTTGAAGTGTACCTATGATAAAAATTACAGACCTCTACATGCTTTGTAAGTAGGAAAACCTGCAAATCGGCAGTGTACCAAATACTTGTTCTCCTCACTGTATTAAGCAGATGTTATTGCGGGTGTTTCTCGAAATGCTTGTGTTCCTAGATCCAACAGTGCAGTAATAACTAACAATACACAAGAAAACAAACAAATCTAACATTAAAATAATGGAATTAAGAAATATAGACATTTTAGGACGAGCAATGTCAGAGTCCAGAGAGTATACAATGCATTTAGAAAACATTCAGACCCCTTCACTTTTTTTCCACATTATGTTACGTTACAGCCTTATACTAAATTGATTAAATAGTTTTTTTTTATACATCAATCTACACACAGTTCCCCATAGTTGTTTCCTCTTCCGTAGTGTTTTACTCAGATTGGCTTTGTTCAAGTCTCCAGCTACAATACATGCAACTTCAGGATATGAGGTTTACAGGATAATTATAGTTTGCACAAAGTCCAGTGTAGTTCTTTGAGGGCCGTCGTGGTTTCGGCTTGAGGGGGGATATACACGGCTGTGACGATGACCGAAGATAATTATTGCGGGAGGTAATGCGGACGGCATTTTATTGTGACGTATTCTGGGTCGGTTGAACAAGTTCCATCCGGCTGTATTTAATAACGCAAAAAAACCCGTTCTGGGCTAATAATGTGAGAGATAACACAACAACAACGAAAAACACTGCAAAATTGCTTAGAAGCTACAAACAGAGCTGCCATGTCTATCTGCACCATTTTGTTAATGATTGTAGTCCCTAGGTATCACACTGGACGCTGATACTACAGTAATGATAGTAATCATAGTGTACCAGATTATGAGTGTTATTGGTATGGTTGATACCAAACCAGTATGCACTGAAAGCCCTGCTATGACTTAGAGATGGGAGAGGGAGAGGGAGAGGGAGAGGGAGAGGGAGAGGGAGAGGGAGAGAGGGAGAGAGGGAGAGAGGGAGAGAGAGAGATTTAGTGTCACAGAACACCCCACCCCCCATCCATGTCTCTCTCTCTTAGTTGTTCTCTCTGTATTGGCATTGGAATGTGACTTCAGATCTCTCGGAGCATTAGCAGTCTCTGCCTCCCTCTAACACACCCACTCATTTCCCCTTCTCTCTCTCTCTCTCTCTCTTTCTCTCTCTCTCTGTTCATAGGAGTAACAACATGAATTTGGTCAGTGTCAGTGGTGGATAAGGAGAGAGGAGGGATGTTGAGTGGTTGAGTGGTTGAGACAGATCATCAGATGCAGGAAATCAGCCCAAAATAAAAGGCTAATTATTTTTAATGTACACTCACTCAGCTGTGTCCCAGAAGTAATACAACTACCGGTTAGAACATATAGTCTTATCTCAAATGTTTTAGTATCATTTAAAAAAATATTCCAAACAACAATGCATTGGCAGGGCAATTCAAGCAAAGCCAATATGCGGTGATATTGTACTGGTACTACGGTACTGTTTTTAATAGGTTATGTTAAAAAGAATTCTGATCTCAGCTGATTTTGACTTTGACCACTCTCATAGGAGAACCCTTTTTGGTTCTAGTACAATCTTGTTTGGTTCCAGGTAGAACCCTTTTGGGTTCCATGTAGAATCCTTTCCACAGAGGGTTCTACCTGGAACCAAAATGGTTCTTCAAAGAGTTCTCCTATGGAGACTGCTGAAGAACCCTTTTAAGTTCTGAATAGCACCTATTTTTCTAACTACAGCTCAAAACACCCCCTTTCTACAGATGTAGTATCTTAATTTGAGCCAGTTCTCAGAAGGCATCCCGCCCTTTGGCCCCTTTTTCTCTGCCTCCTCTTCACTCAAATCACAGGGATTGGGCCTGTTCCTGAGAAAGCAGTATGTCCTTCGCATCGGGCTCGTCAGAGTCGAGAAAGGAAAAGCATTATTCTGCCAGTCCGCGGTGAACAATCGCGGTCCTGATGTCCAGAAGTTATTTTCGGTCATAAGAGACGGTAGTGTCAACATTATGTATAAAATAAGTTTTTTAAAAAAAGTTACAATCAACACAAATAAGCGAACAAAAAAAGCACATTAGGTTGGGAACACGTAAAACATCTGCCTTCCTCTCCGGCGCCATCTTACTCAAGGACCCCTTTCTAACTCCAGCTCAAACATACCCGTTCTACGTACAGTGTGTCTCCTTTGTTTTGTTTCATTTCAAGGACATACTGGCATCATGTAATATAAATTGCAAAATGGTCCTTTGTTGACCTTAGAGGAATATATCTAAATATTTACATTCACTGACCTTTAACCTTTGACACTAGATGTGACCTTCCAGCCGACCCCTGCCCTGACCTATCGTACCCTGGGGGGCATCCTGGACTTCTACATTGTGATGGGACCCACCCCAGAACTGGTGGTGGAGGAGTATACTGCCGTAAGTCTCTCTCAGTGTGTGTGTGTGTGTGTGTGTGTGTGTGTGTGTGTGTGTGTGTGTGTGTGTGTGTGTGTGTGTGTGTGTGTGTGTGTGTGTGTGTGTGTGTGTGTGTGTGTGTGTTTTGTCTGGCTCTGTGCACCTCCTGATGGACTACAGCAGCTGCGACTTTTACGCTTCATTGCTCCCTCATCTAGCCAATCTAAACACACACACACACACACACACACACACACACACACACACACACACACACACACACACACACACACACACACATGCAACTTCAGACAGTGCACGACAAAGCACATAATCAACAACTTGTTTAAGACATATCTCAGCCAAAAGTAAACTTTCGTAACTGGTTTAAATTCCTTGTTCATTCCCTTCAGCTGATTGGACGTCCCGTGCTCCCTGCCTATTGGTCCCTTGGGTTCCAGCTCTGTCGCTATGGATACGCCAACGACACAGAGATAGCAGACCTCTACAGAGAAATGAGAGCAGCAGGAATACCCTACGTAAGCACCCTTAAATTATAGTCTTCAAACAAGTGCCCTTACTCATCACCCTACAACACCATTTGTTATCATTAATAGATTTTTGTTACTCTACTTACATTAAACTCAAGTACCCTTACTTTACACCCTACAATACTTTCCAGCTATATTAATCCCACTTCTTTCTGTTAAAGCATCCTTATCTCCAGCGCCCTTGTCAGCAACAGTAATTTCCCAGGCCCCTAACCCATACCCTCGACCTCCTGTAGGATGTGCAGTATGCAGAACATAGACTGACCCATACTCTCGACCTCCTGTAGGATGTGCAGTATGCAGAACATAGACTAACCCATACCCTCGACCCTTTTGTAGGATGTGCAGTATGCAGAACATAGACTAACCGATACCCTCAACCTTCTGTAGGATGTGCAGTATGCAGAACATAGACTAACCCATACCCTCGACCTCCTTTAGGATGTGCAGAATGCAGAACATAGACTAACCCATACCCTCAACCTCCTGTAGGATGTGCTGTATGCAGAACATAGACTAACCCATGCCCTCGACCTTCTGTAGGATGTGCAGTATGCAGACGTAGACTACATGGAGCGCCAGCTGGACTTTGTGCTAGACAGCCAGTTCCAGGGTCTACCAGCGCTGGTGGACCACATGAGAGGAGAGGGCATGAGATTCATCTTCATACTGGTACATTATGGAATATGAAGCATATTAACGATCACATTTAAAACAGTAATAAGGGCCTGACGTATTTTCTGACAATGTTTTTTTGAATGCGTGTTTGTGTATGCGTGCAGGACCCTGCCATCGGTGCCAACGAGACAACGCCCTACACTGCCTTTGACCGTGGTGTAGAAGAAGACGTATTCATCAAATGGCCCAAGGAGCTCAGCAATGACATCGTCTGGGGGAAGGTGAGGGGAGATGGAGAGGGAGGGTGGCATAAAGAGAGAGAGGGGGGGAGGGTGGCATAAAGAGAGAGAGGGGGAGGGTGGGTTGAGTTGAGGATTAAACTGACGGACAACAATAAAAATGTACGTTTTTAAACGGCCATTTTGAAATGGAATAAAATAAAGAAGAAAGAATAAGTGAGTGAGACAGAGAGGAAGTAGTCAGATGGAGGTATGAGTCTGACGACTGTCATCACATTCATTACGCTGTTGTGTTCATCCGGCTTTCTATTCTCTATTAATAATTATAATTATCTCTATCAAACTTCACATTCTCTCTATTCAACTCTACTAATTATCTCTATCAAACTTCACATTCTCTCTATTCAACTCTGCTAATTGTTTCTATTCAACTCTACTAATTATCTCTATCAAACTTCACATTCTCTCTATTCAACTCTACTAATTATCTCTATCAAACTTCACATTCTCTCTATTCAACTCTACTAATTGTCTCTATCAAACTTCACATTCTCTCTATTCAACTCTACTAATTGACTCTATTCAACTCTACTAATTGACTCTATTCAACTCTACTAATTTCCTCTATTCAACTGTACTAAAGTTGTCTTTTCTATCTGTTGTAGGTATGGCCTGACTTCCCTGGTGTTGTAGTCAATGAGTCTGTAGACTGGGACACGCAAGTAGAGGTATGTCTCACTTCCTGTTAACACATCAACTGTCCAATCACAGATCCTGACACACTTCCTGTTTTACAGTCCAATTACTGACATGTCTTAACGTTTTTTTGGTCATGTGTTCTCTGGCCACTCCCAGATCTATAGGTCCTATGCGGCATTCCCAGACTTCTTCATGAATCGTACAGCAACGTGGTGGCATAGGGAGATTTCAGATTTCTACAATAAAATCATGAAATTTGATGGACTCTGGATTGTGAGTGATATCATACCACTGAGCACGCACAAACACACGCACGCACGCACACACGCACGCACACAGTCTGTGCTTTACCTTGAGTGTGATTGTGTCTTTAGGACATGAACGAACCATCCAGCTTTGTCCATGGAACCGTTGGAGAGAAATGTCTGGGTCCCTCTGTCTACGACAACCCCCCATACATGCCACGTAAGAACACTCACACCTGTATCAATACACTCAGACCTGTATCAATACACTCAGACCTGTATCAATACACTCACACCTGTATCAATACACTCACACCTGTATCAAGACACTCAAACCTGTATCAAGACACTCAAACCTGTATCAATACACTCACACCTGTATCAAGACACTCAAACCTGTATCAATAAACTCACACCTGTATCAATACACTCGCACCTGTATCAAGACACTTACAGTTAGCTTAATGTACAAGTATGGTGAGGGTTTTACCCCCAATCTCCTAATGCTTAGTGCCAAGCAGAGACGCATCATGTCCATTTTTACAGTATGAGCTAGTGATCAACCTACCAACCACCCAACCTTCGGGCGGACACTCTAATCACAATGCCACTGAGTTGGGCTGTGGCGGTGACCATATTATCGCCACAGTAACGAGTCATGACGGCAGTCAAATTCCCCGAGATTGTTTAGTCACGGTAATTAGGCTTCTCCAAGCTCTGATGCTGCTGCTGGTCATTTTTAATTTTTTAAATTTTACCTTTATTTAAAGTCAGTTAAGAACAAATTCTTATTTTCTATTAATGCCTAGGAACAGTGGGTTAACTGCCTGTTCAGGGGCAGAACGACAGATTTGTACCTTGTCAGCTCGGGGGTTTGAACTTGCAACCTTCCGGTTACTAGTCCAACGCTCTAACCACTAGACTACCCTGCCGCCCCATTAGTAGCCTAGCAAACGTGCTAACTGCCTGGTACTCAGCACTATATTGTCCCTCTAATCACTCTGACGTCATTGCAAACGTAATTGAAAATCTAATCAACCACGAGAGCTCATGTTGCGCAACATTTCTATAGGCTACGCAATTGCATGAGAAAACGACAGAGTGATGGCCTCTTAAAAAGAGGAGGATCCCATCAGCTTTCTATAGGCTACGCCTACTATATTTATTTCTCAACTTTCCTAATATTAAGCACATTGCTTATATTTACAACAGGAGTATATCCTACCTGGCTGGCATGAAAATTAACCATGGGAAAAGCATCCTACGGTTGCTGTTTGGAGACAGGATGATACTTGTCCATTCCAAATCAAAACAAAGTTGACATATCTATTATTTAGTATATGTAAATCGGGTATTGTCTGATGGGTGACAATATTAGCCTATCATTTGTGAATGATGTATTATCACTTGTGAATTATGCCCAGCTTGTAAGGCAAGAAACAGAGCACGTCTTTTTTTTATGCAACATTTTCAAATCATAGTCGCACACCTCATTTAACCTAGCTGTCACGTCCTGACAGAAAGCCGTCCTGATAGAAAGCCTTTATTTTCTATGGTGGAGAAGGTCAGGGCGTGACTGGTAGGTGTTCTAGTTTATTATTTCTATGTGTAGTCTAGTTTTTGCATTTTGATGTTGGCCTGGTATGGTTCCCAATCAGAGGCAGCTGTCTATCGTTGTCTCTGATTGAGGATCATATTTAGGTAGCCTTTTTTCCCACCTGTTGTTTGTGGGATCTTGTTTTTGTATTGCTGCTTTTGAGCCCTACAAGGCTGTACGTTCGTTTGTTTGTTTCTCTTTATTGTTTTGTTGCTGGTTCACATTTAATATAAATATGATGAACCCAAATCACGCTGCGCCTTGATCTACCCATTATGACGATTGTTACACTAGCCCGTAGGCCTCTATGTTTTAATAAGGTTTGTGGCCACATAACTTCAGTCTGCTTTACAACAGGTGTAGAGCCTAACTGGCATACATAAGCAGGCAGTGATTTTCAAGTTTGGGGAAGTACATTTTCACCATAAAAACGCACCTTTATAATAAATTAATTACATACATAATTTGTTTTGTGATCACTTTCGAAAATTGTCTTTTCCCACTAATTGATTTTGGAACATTCACATTACTGCCATGTGTGCATTGCTGTGATTATAATGTGAAGAAATAGCCTAACATTTTATTAACATTCTAAGCTAAACATTCTGATCTGCTGTGTCAGCCTCATTGTGTAAGAAATCATTTTTTAATTCTAGTGGTTGTATTCATTTGGGATCTATTGCATCCCACAACAGTCCCAGACTATTTTGGGAATATTTATTTCTCGCATAGAATAGAATAGGTCAACTTTTGTACTATGGGGGATAGTAGATTAACACAGGCTAGTGCTCTTGTTGTTCTTTAGGCTTTTTTGGTTGACTTAAATGAGGACAGTACTTCCAATACCTTCAATATGCACCTCGGGAATTGGATAAGGAGCCCAATGTGTCTTTCTTCACTTGTAGCCTGTGATAAAGACCCAATCACGTGACAGGCATTGGCTAATTAGAATTGAGCTATCTGAGAGAGCCATGTGAGTGAGAGGTGTTTTGAAGCAGGTAGCCGAAATAAGAGGAATTATAATTATTATATTCAGCCCGAGGGCATAACGGCCACACAAAGACATGTATTTTTTTAGGGGGCATAACGGGCACACAAATTCGAGGCATTATCAAGTCCTTGTCAAATTGTGAATAAGAGACTGATGAAGTGTGCACAGCCTGCCAAAAACAACAAAGCAGAGCTTATGCCTTTCATACAACCTTTTTGTATTGAAACCTGCAGCCTTAGAAACATATTGAAACTGAAAACATATAGTTGAACGTTTGTATCACAATTAAAGTTGCATTAATAGCTCTAAATGAAGCGTATAGGAGTACTTGTTTCTTTATTAACTGCTCAACACAGAATAGCCACATGTGTGCACTCCCTTAAATCCTATGGAGAAAATATCCTTTCTATTTTATTCAGCTTTGTTCAATTGTATTCCTCATACCATAAAATAATATAAAATAATGCCACTGAATTCTAAGAAAATCTTGTCTGCTAAGTGAACTAGTGTATCCCACAGCCATATGGCATAGCCAGATCAGGACATAACATAAGGACAACTCAGAGTACACTATTCTGTTCTTCTGAAATAGACTACATTTTCTTCATATGATACTTCTTTAGACCTCTCTAATATAGATCATTGATTTACTGTGATGGTTTAGGCTATATTACATGGATTTATTAGACTTTTTAAAATATAGATGTTCCAAAGGTCTTTATCAGTGGCTTGTAGGCTGTGTGTGGAAGCCAGGAGATGCTAAATGTGTTTATGTTAATTAATGGTCAATTACCGTGAGGCCGGCAGCTGACAAAATGTCGTGAACGCCACAGCCCTAGTCACAACCACCTAAACCCGACTTTCTCCCTGCTATGTTCAGGACAGTAAGTATGTTGTGTGTGTCTCTCCAGCCCTGGAATCCAGGGACCGTGGTCTCAACCATAAGACTCTGTGCATGAACAGCCAACAGCACCTCAGTGATGGTACCCCGGTAAAACACTATGACGTACACAACCTGTATGGATGGTCTCACACCAAACCCACATACGAGTGAGTATGGACACATCCTTTTTAGTGACCAATGCAACATTTTCAGCATCAGTCACTCTGTATCTAGTCACCATGTATCTAGTCACCCTGTATCTAGTCACCCTTTATCTAGTCACTCTGTTTCTAGTCACTCTGTATCTAGTCACTCTGTATCTAGTCACTCTGTATCTAGTCAATCTGTATCTAGTCACCATGTATCTAGTCACTCTGTATCTAGTCACCATGTATCTAGTCACTCTGTATCTAGTCACCATGTATCTAGTCACTCTGTATGTAGTCACTCTGTATCTAGTCACCATGTATCTAGTCACTCTGTATCTAGCCACTCTGTATCTAGTCACTCTGTATCTAGTCACCCTTTATCTAGTCACTCTGTATGTAGTCACTCTGTATCTAGTCACTCTTTATGTAGTCACACTGTATCTAGTCACTCTGTATGTAGTCACTCTGTATCTAGTCACTCTTTATCTAGTCACTCTATATCTATTCACTCTGTATCTAGTCACTCTGTATCTAGTCACCCTGTATCTAGTCACCCTGTATCTAGTCACTCTGTATCTAGTCACCCTTTATCTAGTCACTCTCTATGTAGTCACTTTGTATCTAGTCACTCTTTATGTAGTCACACTGTATCTAGTCACTCAGTATCTAGTCACTCTGTATCTAGTCACCCTGTATCTAGTCACCCTGTATCTAGTCACCCTTTATCTAGTAACTCTGTATCTAGTCACCCTGTATCTAGTCACCCTTTATCTAGTCATTCTGTATCTAGTCACTCTGTATGTAGTCACTCTGTATCTAGTCACTCTTTATCTAGTCACTCTATATCTATTCACTCTGTATCTAGTCACCCTTTATCTAGTAACTCTGTATCTAGTCACCCTGTATCTAGTCACCCTTTATCTAGTCATTCTGTATCTAGTCACTCTGTATCTAGTCACCCTGTATCTAGTCACTCTGTATCTAGTAACTCTGTATCTAGTCACTCTGTATCTAGTCACCCTTTATCTAGTCACTCTGTATCTAGTCACTCTTTATCTAGTCACTCTGTATCTATTCACTCTGTATCTAGTCACTCTGTATCTAGTCACCCTGTATCTAGTCACCCTGTATCTAGTCACCCTGTATCTAGTCACTCTGTATCTAGTCACTCTGTATCTAGTCACTCTGTATCTAGTCACCCTTTATCTAGTCACTCTGTATGTAGTCACTCTGTATCTAGTCACTCTTTATGTAGTCACACTGTATCTAGTCACTCTGTATGTAGTCACTCTGTATCTAGTCACTCTTTATCTAGTCACTCTATATCTATTCACTCTGTATCTAGTCACTCTGTATCTAGTCACCCTGTATCTAGTCACCCTGTATCTAGTCACTCTGTATCTAGTCACCCTTTATCTAGTCACTCTGTATGTAGTCACTTTGTATCTAGTCACTCTTTATGTAGTCACACTGTATCTAGTCACTCTGTATGTAGTCACTCTGTATCTAGTCACCCTGTATCTAGTCACTCTGTATGTAGTCACTCTGTATCTAGTCACTCTGTATGTAGTCACTCTGTATCTAGCCATACTCCTATATAGTGAACTAGGTATACAGTATAGCCATACTCCTATATAGTGAACTAGGTATATAGCCATACTCCTATATAGTGAACTAGGTATATAGCCATACTCCTATATAGGGAACTAGGTATATAGCCATACTCCTATATAGTGAACTAGGTATACAGTATAGCCATACTCCTATATAGTGAACTAGGTATATAGCCATACTCCTATATAGTGAACTAGGTATATAGCCATACTCCTATATAGGGAACTAGGTATATAGCCATACTCCTATATAGTGAACTAGGTATACAGTATAGCCATACTCCTATGTAGTGAACCATTTACAGCAACTGAACTATTCATTAGCAGCTCCAACCAATGGCCTTAAGTGCCTGTTCAAATCAAATCAAATGTTATTGTTCACATACACATATTTAGCAGATGTTATTGTTCACATACACATATTTAGCAGATGTTATTGCGGGTGTGGTGAAATGCTTGTGTTCCTACAGTAGCTCCAACAGTTTAGTAGGTTCTAACAATTCACAACAATACACACAAATCTAAAAGTCAAATAATGGAATTAAGAAATATAGAAATATTAGGACGAGCGATGTTGGAGTGGCATTGACTAAAATACAGTAGAATACAGTAAATAAATATGAAATGAGTAAAACAGGATGTAAACAGACAATAGGTTGACCTGAGCTAGACTGGGAGAAGATATCTGACTTGTCCTCCCCCTTTCTCCAGCGCCTTGCTGAGTGTGACGGGCAAGCGAGGGATAGTGGTGACCAGGTCGACCTACCCCTCCAGTGGGAAGTGGGCTGGACACTGGCTGGGAGACAACAACTCCAGCTGGGATCAACTCTACAAGTCAATCATAGGTGTGTGTGTGTGTGTGTGTGTGTGTGTGTGTGTGTGTGTGTGTGTGTGTGTGTGTGTGTGTGTGTGTGTGTGTGTGTGTGTATTGACTGTTCTGTGTCTCTATTTAACAGGAATGATGGAGTTCAGTCTGTTTGGGTTTTCTTATGTAAGTGTCTCTCCTCTCTGGCTCCTTTCTACATGGGAAATGTTGTTGATTTCATAACTGGTTTGTCGTATTCTTCTAAGTTGTTTTCACTATTTAAATATTGTTGAAGTAATGAAAGCTGTGTCTGCCCCCTCTGTCTCTGTCTGCCCCCTCTGTCTCTGTCTGCCCCCTCTGTCCCTGTCTGCCCCCTCTGTCTCTGTCTGCCCCCTCTGTCTCTGTCTTCCCCCTCTGTCTCTCTCTCTCCCTCTGTCCCCTCTGTCTCTGTCTGCCCCCTCTGTCTCTGTCTGCCCCCTCTGTCTCTCTCTCTATATATGTCTCTCTCTCTCTCTCTACCCCTCTCTGTCTCTCCCCCCTCCCCCTCTCTGTCTCTCCCTCCCTCCCCCTCTCTCCTTCTCTCTGTCTCTCAGACTGGAGCTGATATCTGTGGGTTCTTCAATCCTGCCGAGTTTGAGATGTGTCTTCGCTGGACTCAGCTGGGTGCCTTCTATCCTTACTCTCGCAACCACAACGGCAAGTTCAACCCGGTGAGTAATCTAGCAATCTACCCGTCCACACAATGACACACATACTTACCGTTGCGTATTCTTTCAGTCCGAGGCAGTCCCCCCTGGGTCATTATTGAACTTTTTTTTTTTTGTGAGTAGATGACAGCGTCAGAACATGTCCAGCACTGCCACCCCAGTGTGCTTTTCATAGAGACCTACTGACACACTCCACTCCATTGATAAGGTCCCTTGAAACCAGGGGCCTAAAACACACACACACACAGACTAAGTAATGTGGCAGTGCCGTAGTGGAGGTGACATTCGTTTTAGCAGTGACCTTTGGGAGTGTTGGAACACATCTCAGAACATCCAATAACGCCGTTGGGAGATCGATCCGCCAGGGCTACATTTCCCTGCTCCCAAGTCGGAATACAAGACGGACACAGTGATGGTGTGTCAGAGAGAGAGAGAGAGAGAGAGAGAGAGAGAGAGAGAGAGAGAGAGAGAGAGAGAGAGAGAGAGAGAGAGAGAAATTGAATTTTCAAGGTGATCTGAGCCCCCCCAACACGATCCCGATCATTTAATAATGGCTTTCAAAGGGATGTTTAAACAAGAAGAAAATAGACAGAAACACCCTGGACAGGAGACGTGACCAGAGAACAGAGTGAAAGATGGGGGGCTGAAGATTTGTAAAGAGGGAGGATGAAGAAGGTGTCAGATGCAGTTGAGTGGTGAGTAGTGGGGGTTGGCAGGAGAAGGATGGGAGGGTTCAGGGTAATGGAGGGGGAAAGTATGAGCGGTGAGGAAGAGAAATGTGTGAATGGGTGAAGAGTGTTGAGGAGGAGTTGGGAGTTAGGAAGGAGAGAGAGAGAGAGAGAGAGAGAGAGAGAGAAAGGGGGAGAGAGAGACAGAAACAGAGGGAGAGAGAGAGAGAAACAGAGAGAGAACAGTCAATCATTGAGAGTTTTGCTGAGTCATTCACAGCCTCCCTGGCGCGCCTCATCTCTTTGCCCTCAGTGAAGTCACACCTCAACATTACATCAGAGACGACCATTTTGCCACTGCAGCTCACATATATCACACTTGATTTCCCTCCTTAGAACCATGATCAACAACACAAACTGAGCTTGAATGATATTTTGTTTGAAGGGGATGCCAACCCCATTAATGAAGCTAGTCCTAAAGCACACAGAGCACTTCTTTACCATAGACACAACCCCTGCAGACATTAGAGCCTTGGAGGCTCTAGTATTGGCCAGAAGACAAGGAGTGATAGAGAGAGGGAGAGGACAAAACGACCAGACACAGATTAATGAGAGGACAGGGGAGAGAAGGAATGGTGACCAGACTAGATAACTTCATGTTTCTCTCTCTCTCTGTGTGTGTGTGTGTGTGCGTGCGTGCGTGTGTGCGTGTGTGCACGCGCGTGTGCGTGTTTGTGTGGATACGTGTGTGTGTGTGTGTGTGTGTGTGTGTGTGTGTGTGTGTGTGTGTGTGCGTGCGTGCGTGCGTGCGTGCGTGCGTGCGTGTGTGTGTGTGTGTGTGTGTGTGTGTGTGCGTGTGTGGATGCGGAGGAAAGTTCCTCCCTGAGTAACTGTGTTCATGGATTTCAAGAGTCTGAGGTTGATCCCCGGTCTACTTCTGACACTCTTCTTTTCTCACTTGTTCCTCTCCTCTCGTTTTTCACTCTTTTTATCTTGTTTCCCGAGTGAGCAGAGATGAATCGTCTGCCGTGGCCTAGACGGTGGTGGTGACTTTCTCCAGTAGCAACCAAGTGTTTGTGTCTGTTGCTCTCTCTGTTGTGTTGCTCTCTCTCATTCAGCCCCTGTTGTGGGCAGAGTTGCAGACTACTGTAACATTCAGGCTACTTATTACACTAATTTAGAAATATGACAGTGATTACTGCTGCGCAAAACTGTCCGACAAACACACACACACACACACACACACACACACACACACACACACACACACACACACACACACACACAGCGTAGGTCAATGATGTGTGATAAATAATGGGCCCAGTCATAAACAATTCCCAATATCCCTCCCTCTCTCCTCTCATTCTACCCCTCCCTTCTGTCTTCTCTCCCTACTCCCTTCTCTCTCCATCTCTCACTCTCCCTCACCTCTTATCTATGATAAGTGAGTGAGTGAGTGAGTGAGTGAGTGAGTGAGTGAGTGAGTGAGTGAGTGAGTGAGTGAGTGAGTGAGTGAAAGGTGGAGGAAAGAAGCAGGTAAGAACTCCTGGGTCACTAGATAATTATAATCTCGTAAATCCTCCCAGAATATGATCATTTTATAAACTCTCCGGGTCACAAGATAAATTGAAAATGTAATCAGGTCAGGTAGCAACAGTGAAGCTAATAATGTTATTACCGTGGTTAGTGACTACTGTACAGTGTAGACTTTGACAAATTAACTGCATCTGACAAATTTAGGCATCTCTTTCTGCTTGAGTTCACCTCTCTCTCTCTCTCTCTCTCTCTCTGTCTCTCTCTCTCTGTCTCTCTCTCTCTCTCTCTCTCTGCCGCTTTCACTCCCTACATCCATCCCAGTTTGTTATAGCTGGGTCATGTAGGCCACAGCTGTCCTCTGCCCTCTGTCAGCCTCTCAATTGGCATTACCCACAATCCTCAGCTGGATTGTGTCACGTAGTATTTTTTTTCCTCCTGCGTTTGAAGGTGTGTGTGTGTATTTGTGTTTATGTTTAAGTGTGTTTCCGTGTGCGTGTGTGCGTGGGTTAATTCCTGGCAGGCTGACCATCACATGTTCCATAAACCCACTTAACCTAACAACTATTACAAAATAAACACAGACGCTATCTTTATTTTTGAAACTAATTCATAGTGTGTATGTGAACATAACTGTTATGTTCTGGCCTTTATGACAGCTTTGCATACTCTTGGCATTCTCTCAACCAGCTTCACCTGGAATGTCTTGAAGGAGTTCCCACATATGCTGAGCACTTGATGACTGATTTTCCTTCACTCTGCAGTCAAACTCATCCCATCTCAATTGGGTTGAGGTCAGGTGATTGTGGATGCCAGGTCATCTGATGCAGCCTTCCATCACTCTCCTTATTAGTCAAATAGCCCGGGGGTGTGTTGGGTCATTGTCTTGTTGAAGAACAAATGCAATTCCAAATAAGCGCAAACCAGATGGGATGGCGTATAACTGCAGAATGCTGTGGTAGCCATGCTGGTTAAGTGTGCCTTGAATTCTAAATAAATCACAGACAGAGTCACCAGCAAAGCACCCCCACACCATCACACCTCCTCCTCCATGCTTCACGGTGGGAACCACACAAGCGGAGATCATCCATTCACCTACTCTGAGTCTCACAAAGACACGTCGGTTGGAACCAAAAACCTCAAATTTGGGCTCATCAGACCAAAGGACAGATTCCCACCAATCTAATCTAATGTCCATTGCTTGTGGTTCTTGGCCCAAGCAAGTCTCTTCTTATTATTGGTGTCCTTTAGTAGTGGTTTCTTTGCAGCAAGTCGACTATGAAGGCCTGATTCACTCAGTCTCCTCTGAACAGTGGATGTTTAGATGTGTCTGTTACTTGAACTCTGTGAAGCATTTATTTGGGCTGCAATTTCTGAGGTTGGTAACTCTAATGAACTTATCCTCTGCAGCAGAGGTAACTCTGGGTCTTCCTGTCCTTTGGTGGTCCTCATGAGAGACAGGTAACTCTAATGAACTTACCCTCTGCAGCAGAGGTAACTCTGGGTCTTCCTTTCCTGTGCCGGTCCTCATGAGAGCCAGTTTCATCACAGCACTTGATGGTTTTTGCAACTGTACTTAAAGAAACTTTCAAAGTTCTTGAAATGTTCTGTATTAACTGACCTTCATGTCTTAAAGTAATGATGGACTGTCGGTTCTCTTTGCTTATTTTAGCTGTTCTTGCCATAATATGGACTTGGCAAACCTGTATTTGGAACGTTTCTCCCTTTCTTCTCTGCAGATCCTCTCAATCTCTGTCAGGTTGGATGGGGAGCATTGCTAAACAGCTATTTTCAAGTCTCTCCAGAGATGTTCGATCGGGTTCAAGTCTGGGCTCTGGCTGGGACACTCAAGGACGTTCAGCGTTGTCTTGGCTGTGTGCTTAGGGTTGTTTTCCTGTTGGAAGGTGGACCTTCAACCCAGTCTGAGGTCCTGAGTGCTCTGGAGCAGATTTTCATTAAGGATCTCTCAGTAATTTTCTTGTTTCTCATGGAGAATATTGTTTCTCATGGTCTGATAATCCTTTAGGTGTCTTTTGACAAACTCCAAGCGGGCTGTTATGTGCCTTTTACCGAGGAGTGGCTTCAATCGGGCCACTCTACCATAAAGGCCTGATTGGTGGAGTGTTGCAGAGATGGTTGTTCTTCTGGAATGTCCTCCCATCTCCACAGAGGAACTCTGAACTCTGTCAGAGTGACCATCGGGTTCTTTGTCACCTCCCTGACCAAGGCCCTTCTCCCCTGATTATGCAGTTTGGCCGGGTGTTCAGCTTTAGTAAGAGTTTTGGTGCTTCCAAGCTCCTTCAATTGTATAATGATGGAGGCTACTGTGTTCTTGGTGACCTTCAATGCTGCAGAATTTTTTTGGTACCCTTCCTCAGATGTGTGCTTTGACACAATCCTGTCTCAGAGCTCTACGGACAATTCCTTCAACCTAACGGCTTGTTTTTTGCTCTGAAATGCACTGTCAATTGTGGGACCTTATATAGACTGGTGTGTGTATTTCCAAATCGTGTCCAATGATTATTTAAAAACCGTTTTTACTTTGTCATTATGGGGTATTGTGATGTCATTATGGGGTATTGTGATGTCATTATGGGGTATTGTGATGTCATTATGGGGTATTGTGATGTCATTATGGGGTATTGTGGGTAGATTGATGAGGAAAACAAATCATTTCATCCATTTTAGAACAAGGCTGTAATGTAAGAAATGGTGGAGGAAGTAAAGGAATCTGAATACTTTCTGAATTCACTCTAAAAAACTGGACCTTTAGTGTGGAAATAACTGGACCTTTAGTGTGGAAATAACTGGACCTTTAGTGTGGAAATAACTGGACCTATAGTGTGGAAATAACTGGACCTTTAGTGTGGAAATAACTGGACCTTTAGTGTGGAAATAACTGGAACTTTAGTGTGGAAATAACTGGACCTTTAGTGTGGAAATAACTGGACCTTTAGTGTGGAAATAACTGGACCTATAGTGTGGAAATAACTGGACCTATAGTGTGGAAATAACTGGACCTTTAGTGTGGAAATAACTGGACCTATAGTGTGGAAACAACTGGACCTATAGTGTGGAAATAACTGGACCTTTAGTGTGGAAATAACTGGACCTATAGTGTGGAAATAACTGGACCTTTAGTGTAGAAATAACTGGACCTGTAGTGTGGAAATAACTGGACCTTTAGTGTGGAAATAACTGGACCTTTAGTGTGGAAATAACTGGACCTATAGTGTGGAAATAACTGGACCTTTAGTGTGGAAATAACTGGACCTATAGTGTGGAAATAACTGGAACTATAGTGTGTAAATAACTGGACCTATAGTGTGGAAATAACTGGACCTTTAGTGTGGAAATAACTGGACCTATAGTGTGGAAATAACTGGACCTATAGTGTGGAAATAACTGGACCTTTAGTGTGTAAATAACTGGACCTTTAGTGTGTAAATAACTGGACCTTTAGTGTGGAAATAACTGGACCTATAGTGTCTAAATAACTGGACCTATTGTGTGGAAATAACTGGACCTATATTGTGGAAACAACTGGACCTTTAGTGTGGAAATAACTGGACCTTTAGTGTGTAAATAACTGGACCTATAGTGTCTAAATAACTGGACCTATAGTGTGGAAATAACTGGACCTATAGTGTGGAAATAACTGGACCTTTAGTGTGTAAATAACTGGACCTATAGTTTGGAAATAACTGGACCTATAGTGTGGAAATAACTGGACCTATAGTGTGGAAATAACTGGACCTATAGTGTGGAAATAACTGGACCTATAGTGTGGAAATAACTGGACCTATAGTGTGGAAATAACTGGACCTTTAGTGTGTAGATAACTGGACTTTTAGTGTGTAAAAAACTGGACCTTTAGTGTGTAAATAACTGGACCTATAGTGTGTAAATAACTGGACCTATATTGTGGAAATAACTGGACCTATAGTGTGGAAATAACTGGACCTATAGTGTGGAAATAACTGGACCTATAGTGTGGAAATAACTGGACCTATAGTGTGTAAATAACTGGACCTATAGTGTGGAAATAACTGTACCTTTAGTGTGTAAAAAACTGGACCTTTAGTGTGTAAATAACTGGACCTTTAGTGTGGAAATAACTGGACCTTTAGTGTGTAAATAACTGGACCTATAGTGTGGAAACAACTGGACCTATAGTGTGTAAATAACTGGACCTATAGTGTGGAAATAACTGGACCTATAGTGTCTAAATAACTGGACCTATAGTGTGTAAATAACTGGACCTATAGTGTGTAAATAACTGGACCTATAGTGTGGAAATAACTGGACCTTTAGTGTGGAAATAACTGGACCTATAGTGTGGAAATAACTGGACCTATAGTGTCTAAATAACTGGACCTTTAGTGTGGAAATAACTGGACCTATAGTGTGGAAATAACTGGACCTATAGTGTGTAAATAACTGGACCTATAGTGTGGAAATAACTGGACCTATAGTGTGGAAATAACTGGACCTATAGTGTGGAAATAACTGGACCTTTAGTGTGTAAATAACTGGACCTATAGTGTGGAAATAACTGGACCTTTAGTGTGTAAATAACTGGACATATAGTGTGGAAATAACTGGACCTATAGTGTGGAAATAACTGGACCTATAGTGTGGAAATAACTGGACCTATAGTGTCTAAATAACTGGACCTATAATGTGTAAATAACTGGACCTATAGTGTGTAAATAACTGGACCTATAGTGTGGAAATAACTGGACCTTTAGTGTGGAAATAACTGGACCTATAGTGTGGAAATAACTGGACCTATAGTGTCTAAATAACTGGACCTATAGTGTGGAAATAACTGGACCTTTAGTGTGGAAATAACTGGACCTATAGTGTGTAAATAACTGGACCTATAGTGTGGAAATAACTGGACCTTTAGTGTGTAAAAAACTGGACCTTTAGTGTGTAAAAAACTGGACCTTTAGTGTGGAAATAACTGGACCTATAGTGTGTAAATAACTGGACCTATAGTGTGGAAATAACTGGACCTTTAGTGTGTACATAACTGGACCTTTAGTGTGGAAATAACTGGACCTTTAGTGTGTAAATAACTGTTCTGGACCTATAGTGTGGAAATAACTGGACCTATAGTGTGTAAATAACTGGACCTATAGTGTGTAAATAACTGGACCTATAGTGTGGAAATAACTGGACCTTTAGTGTGTAAATAACTGGACCTTTAGTGTGGAAATAACTGGACCTATAGTTTGTAAATAACTGGACCTATAGTGTGGAAATAACTGGACCTTTAGTGTGTAAAAAACTGGACCTTTAGTGTGGAAATAACTGGACCTATAGTGTGGAAATAACTGGACCTATAGTGTGGAAATAACTGGACCTTTAGTGTGTAAATAACTGGACCTTTAGTGTGTAAATAACTGGACCTTTAGTGTGTAAAAAACTGGACCTTTAGTGTGGAAATAACTGGACCTATAGTGTGGAAATAACTGGACCTATAGTGTGGAAATAACTGGACCTTTAGTGTGGAAATAACTGTACCTTTAGTGTGTAAAAAACTGGACCTTTAGTGTGTAAATAACTGGACCTTTAGTGTGGAAATAACTGGACCTTTAGTGTGGAAATAACTGTACCTTTAGTGTGGAAATAACTGTACCTTTAGTGTGGAAATAACTGTACCTTTAGTGTGGAAATAACTGTTCTGGACCTATAGTGTGTAAATCACTGTTCTGGACCTATAGTTCTGTAAGGCAATCTGGTTACACTTACAATACACCACATGTGTGAATGTACTGTCATTAACTACTCTGTGCTCTATGTGTGTGTGTTTCTGTGTGTGTGTGTGTATCTGTGTGTGTGTGTTTCTGTTTGCGTGTGTTTTTGTGTGTGTGTGTTTCTATCTTTCTGTGTGTGTGTGTGTGTTCCGGTGTGTGTGTGTGTGTGTGTGTGTGTGTGTGTGTGTGTGTGTGTGTGTGTGTTTCTGTGTGTGTTTTACAGAGACAAGACCCTGTATCTTGGAATGCATCGTTTTCTGAGGCTTCTCGTGATGTGTTGAATATCCGCTACACTCTCCTTCCCTACCTCTACACACTTATGTTTTACGCCCACAGCGAAGGAAGTACAGTGGTCCGACCGTTGCTGCATGAGTGAGTACACACAAACACACACACAAACACACACAAACACTCTAACCACTAGGCTACCTGACCTGGCTGTGTATATAATCGATATGTGTTTCACATCGTCTTTTTCTAAAGATGGAGGAGCAACGTACCCTTGACATGAATGTGTATCAATGTGTCCTCTGGCAGGTTTGTGAGTGACAGGAAGACGTGGGATATCCACAGACAGTTCCTGTGGGGCCCTGCTCTGCTCATCAGCCCGGTCCTGGATGAGGTAACTGACCACTTATGTATCTGTCCTGGATGAGGTAACTAACCACTTATATATCTGTCCTGGATGAGGTTACTAACCACTTATATATCTGTCCTGGATGAGGTAACTAACCACTTATATATCTGTCCTGGATGAGAAACTAACCACTTATATATCTGTCCTGGATGAGGTTATTAACCACTTATATATCTGTCCTGGATGAGAAACTAACCACTTATATATCTGTCCTGGATGAGGTTACTAACCACTTATGTATCTGTCCTGGATGAGGTAACTAACCACTTATATATCTGTCCTGGATGAGGTTACTAACCACTTATATATCTGTCCTGGATGAGGTAACTAACCACTTATATATATGTCCTGGATGAGGTTACTAACCACTTATGTATCTGTCCTGGATGAGGTTACTAACCACTCATATATCTGTCTTGGATGAGTTAACTAACCACTTATATTATACAGTGGGGCAAAAAAGTATTTAGTCAGCCACCGATTGTGCAAGTTCTCCCACTTAAAAAGATGAGAGAGGCCTGTAATTTTCATCATAGGTACACTTCAACTATGACAGGCAAAATGAGAAAAAAAATCCAGAAAATCACATTGTAGGATTTTTAATTAATTTATTTGCAAATTATGGTGGAAAATAAGCAAGATTTCTGGCTCTCACAGACCTGTAACTTCTTCTTTAAGAGGCTCCTCTGTCTTCCACTCGTTACCTGTATTAATGGCACCTGTTTGAAATTGTAATCAGTATAAAAGACACCTTTCCACAACCTCAAACAGTCACACTCCAAACTCCACGATGGCCAAGACCAAAGAGCTGTCAAAGGACACCAGAAACAAAATTGAAGACCTGCACCAGGCTGGGAAGACTGAATCTGCAATAGGTAAGCAGCTTGGTTTTAAGAAATCAACTGTGGGAGCAATTATACGGAAATGGAAGACATACAAGAACACTGATAATCTCCCTCGATCTGGGGCTCCACGCAAGATCTCACCCCGTGGGGTCAAAATGATCACAAGAACGGTGAGCAAAAATCCCAGAACCACACGGGGGAGCTAGTGAATGACCTGCAGGGAGCTGGGACCAAAGTAACAAAGCCTACCATCAGTAACACACTACGCCGCCAGGGACTCAAATCCTGCAGTGCCAGACGTGTCCCCCTGCTTAAGCCAGTACATGTCCAGGCCCGTCTGAAGTTTGCTAGAGAGCATTTGGATGATCCAGAAGAAGATTGGGAGAATGTCATATGGTCCGATGGTAAAAACTAAACTCGTCGTGTTTGGAGGACAAAGAATGCTGAGTTGCATCCAAAGAACACCATACCTACTGTGAAGCATGGGGGTGGAAACATCATGCTTTGGGGCTGTTTTTCTGCAAAGGGACCAGGACGACTGATCCGTGTAAAGGAAAGAATGAATGGGGCCATGTATCGTGAGATTTTGAGTGAAAACCTCCTTCCATCAGCAAGGGCATTGAAGATGAAACGTGGCTGGGTCTTTCAGCATGACAATGATCCCAAACACACCGCCCGGGCAATGAAGGAGTGGCTTCGTAAGAATAATTTCAAGGTCCTGGAGTGGCCTAGCCAGTCTCCAGATCTCAACCCCATAGAAAATCTTTGGAGGGAGTTGAAAGTCCGTGTTGCCCAGAAACAGCCCATAAAACATCACAGCTCTAGAGGAGATCTGCATGGAGGAATGGGCCAAAATACCAGCAACAGTGTGTGTAAACCTTGTGAAGACTTTACAGAAAACGTTTGACCTCTGTCATTGCCAACAAAGGGTAAATAACAAAGTATTGAGATAAACAAATACTTATTTTCCACCATAATTTGCAAATAAATTCATAAAAAATCCTATAATGT
>NC_092170.1:37174994-37214994 GCF_045791955.1 Oncorhynchus clarkii lewisi
ATGATAGACTGTTTACATGTATTATCAATCACCATGATAGACTGTTTACATGTATTATCAATCACCTTGATAGACTGTTTACATGTATTATCAATCACCTTGATAGACTGTTTACATGTATTATCAATCACATGATAGACTGTTTACATGTATTATCAATCACCATGATAGACTGTTTACATGTAAATATCAATCACCTTGATAGACTGTTTACATGTAAATATCAATCACCATGATAGACTGTTTACATGTATTATCAATCACCATGATAGACTGTTTACATGTAAATATCAATCACCTTGATAGACTGTTTACATGTATTATCAATCACATGATAGACTGTTTACATGTATTATCAATCACCATGATAGACTGTTTACATGTAAATATCAATCACCATGATAGACTGTTTACATGTAAATATCAATCACCATGATAGACTGTTGACATGTAAATATCAATCACCATGATAGACTGTTTACATGTAAATATCAATCACCATGATAGACTGTTTACATGTAAATATCAATCACCATGATAGACTGTTTATGTTCTATCAATCACCTTCATAGACTTCTTTGACCTTCCTCTCCTGTCTCCTGTCAGAACACCCTGACCTGCCATGTGATGGTCAATGGTCTGCTGGTGGCTGACAGGCTGACCCTGGGTGTGGTGAACGTGTGGGGGGTTGGCAGCGTTCCTGTCACAGAGGTCACCCTACGAGATGGACCAGGCTCAGTAAAACAGGTCACCTTTCAACACAACACCAGCACTAAGGTGAGACACAAACTACACCACAACACACAACACCTTAATCACAACACAACACACGCATTCCCTACCACAACACACCATACCACAACACAACACACACATTCTCTACCACAACACACTACACCACAACACACGCATGCCATACCACAACACAACTCAACAAAACAAAACACACCACACTAAAACACAACAGAACACAGCACAACACACTCAGAACACACTCAGAACACACTCAGAACACACTCAGAACACACTCAGAACACACTCAGATCAAACAAGCAGAGCAGAACTGATAAAGAAGAGCATGTCTATTCAGAGGTTCTACTCTACCCCAGTTAGTCTTTGACATTGGGCCAAACACATTGTGCCACAGGCTGTCTTACAACAGTGGCTAGACTGTAGGCTTAGAATTGTCCCCACAGCGGATGGGTGATGATCTGCCAGAACAAGATGTCTGCCATGACTCATTATCTAATAGCTGTAATCAGGGAGGTCACCTTGTGGTTCCTTTGTCATAAACATGAGCTACGAGCAGGAAGAGCAGCCAGAGGAAGTTACACAGAGAGTACAGGAAGTGTAAGACAACACTAATCAACAGCGGAGGAGATGGATGGCAATAGTAAGGCAGGAGTAACGGATGGTTAGAGGACACATTTGCAAGATTACATTTTGTCTGCATCCTCATTTCCCTGTGATGAAGTGTCTTCTTCCGGAGGTACAGTATACTGTATTTACTCTGACTATCAACGCCTTGTAACCGATAGCAACACACTCCATCAATAATCATTGGAGAGGGAACATAGGAGACTGAGATGAATCCCAGGTGGTGGAGGGAAAGACACAGGGATGCAGTCGTCATGTATTTAAATACATGGTATTCTAGCAGCAGCCCATCCATACATCTCCTTCAGTGCTTTTCACACTGGATAACAAGTTCAAATAACAGGCTGTTCCATCTCTCGTTCACCATGTTAGTGTCTGGCTGCTGCTACACACACACACACACACACATACATACACACACACACACACACATACATACACACACAAAGCACACCCACACACAAACACTCCTATGTACAGTTGAGGTCGGAGGTTTACATAGACTTAGGTTGGAGACATTAAAACTCGTTTTTCAACCACTCCACAAATTCCTTTTTATCAAACTATAGTTTTGGAAAGTCGGTTAGGACATGTACTTTGTGCATGACACAACTCATTTTTCCAACAATTGTTTACAGGCAGATGATTTAACTTATAATTCACTGTATCACAATTCCAGTGGGTCAGAAGTTTTAAAAACACTAAGTTGACTGTTCCTTTAAACAGCTTGGAAAATTCCAGAATATTATGTCATGGCTTTAGAAGCTTCTGATTGGCTAATTGACATCATTTGAGTCAATTGGAGGTGTACCTGTGGATGTATTTCAAGGCCTACTCAGTGCCCCTTTGCTTGACATCATGGGAAAATCAATAGAAATCAGCCAAAACTGGCTCTAACAAGAATATAAAAAGGAGTGGGAAGCCCCGGTGTACAACTAAGCAAGAGGACAAGTACATTAGAGTGTCTAGTTTGAGAAACAGACGCCTCAAAAGTCCTCAACTGGCAACTTCATTAAATATTACCCGCAAAACACCAGTCTCAACGTCAACAGTGAAGAGGAGACTCCAGGTTTTTGGCCTTCTAGGCAGAGTTGCAAAGAAAAAGCCATATCTCAGACTGGCCAATAAAAATAAAAGATTAAGATGGTTAAAGAACACAGACACTGGACAGAGGAACTTTTGCCTAGAAGGCCAGCGTGCTGGAGTCACCTCTTCACTGTTGATGTTGAGACTGGTATTTTGTGGGTAATATTTAATGAAGCTGCCAGTTGAGGACTTGTGAGACGTCTGTTTCTCAAACTAGACACTCCAATGCACTTGTACTCTTGCTTAGTTGTGCACTGGGGCCTCCCACTCCTTGTTCTATTCTGGTTAGAGCCATTTGCGCTGTTCTGTGAACGGAGTAGTACACATCATTGTACAAGCTCTTCAGTTTCTTGGCAATTTCTCACATGGAATAGCCTTCATTTCTCAGAACAAGAATAGACTGACGAGTTTCAGAAGAAAGTTTTTTGTTTCTAACCATTTTGAGCCTGTAATCTACCCACAAATGATGATGCTCCAGATACTCAACCAGTCTAAAGGCCAGTTGAATTGCTTCTTTAATCAGGACAACAGCTTTCAGCTGTGCTAACATAATTGCAAAAGTGTTTTCTAATGATCAATTCGCCTTTTTAAAATGATAAACTTGGATTAGCTAACACAACGTGCCATTGGAACAGAGGAGTGATGGTTGCTGATAATGGGCCTCTGTCCACCTATGTAGATATTTCATTTAAAAAAATCTGCCGTTTCCAGCTACAATAGTCATTTACAACATTTTGTCTACACTGTATTTCTGATCAATTTGATATTATTTTAATGGACAAAAAATTTGCTTTTCTTTCAAAAACAAGGACATTTCTAAGTGACCCCAAACTTTTGTATGGTAGTGTATATTCTATCTGAAGGGTTTGTCTCAATACAAACACAGACTACTCTATCCAGTTTCACAGTTGCTTTCCCAAACAAGAGTGGTGAAAATGACTATTTTTTTAGAATGCACTGTGAATTCAGAGTTCTGATCATGCCATGTGTGTGTGTGTGTGTTTATGTGCCGTTTGTGTGTGTGTGTTTGTTTGTGTGTGTAAGTGTGTGTGTTTACATGATGTGTGTTTGTGTGTATGTGTTTACATGCTATGTCCATGTGTTTACATTATGTGTTTTTGTGTGTATGTGTGTGTGTGATTACATGCTATGTCTCTCTGTGTGTTAGTGTGTGTGTGTGTCTATGTGTGTGTGTGTGTGTGTGTTTGTTTACATGCTGTGTGTGTCTGTGTATGTGTATGTGTTTACATGCTTTGTGTGTGTGCGTGTGCGTGTGTGTGTGTGCGTGTGTATGTGTTTACATGCTTTGTATGTGTGTGTGTGTGTGTGTGTGTGTGTGTGTGTGTTTACATGCTATGTGTGTGTGTGTGTGTGTGTGTGTGTGTGTGTGTGTGTGTGTGTGTGTGTGTGTGTGTGTGTGTGTGTGTGTGTGTGTGTGTGTGTGTGTGTGTGTGTGTGTGTTTACATGCCATGTGTGTATACCCAACCAGTCATGCATTGTATGTGATCATCAGTGTCATTCTGAGAGGTGTGTTTGGACTGATGATGTGTTTTCCTCCAGGTGCTGATTGCTGATGCCACTGATCTATCATTCCGCGTGGACCAGAGCTTCACGCTCATATGGAAAACAAACACCTAATCACATCACATCACATCAACACTGCACTGCCATACAATGTGTTATTTAAACAGTGGTGGAAAAAGTACCCAAGTATCGATGCCTTAATAAAAAAAAGTACAAGTGAAAGTCACTCAGTAAAATACTAGTTGAATAAAGGTTTCAAATTATTTTGTATTTTGTTTTATATATACTTAAGTTTGAAAAGTAAATGTAATTGCTAAAACATACTTAAATATCAAAAATAAAGTATAAATTATTTTAAATTCCTTATCGCAAACCAACCGGCACCATTTGTTTTTATTTGAATGTATTTTTACGGATTGGCACACTCCAACACTCCAACACTGCAACACTGCAACACTCCAACACTCCAACACTCCAACACTGCAACACTGCAACACTCCAACACTCCAACACTCCAACACTGCAACACTGCAACACTCCAACACTCCAACACTCCAACACTGCAACACTGCAACACTCCAACACTCCAACACTCCAACACTGCAACACTCCAACACTCCAACACTCCAACACTCCAACACTCCAACACTGCAACACTGCAACACTCCAACACTCCAACACTGCAACACTCCAACACTCCAACACTCCAACACTCCAACACTGCAACACTCCAACACTCCAACACTCCAACACTCCAACACTGCAACACTCCAACACTCCAACACTCCAACACTCCAACACTGCAACACTGCAACACTCCAACACTCCAACACTCCAACACTGCAACACTCCAACACTGCAACACTCCAACACTCCAACACTCCAACACTCCAACACTGCAACACTCCAACACTCCAACACTCCAACACTCCAACACTGCAACACTCCAACACTCCAACACTCCAACACTCCAACACTGCAACACTGCAACACTCCAACACTCCAACACTCCAACACTGCAACACTGCAACACTCCAACACTCCAACACTCCAACACTGCAACACTCCAACACTCCAACACTCCAACACTCCAACAATCCAACACTCCAACACTCCAACACTCCAACACTCCAACACTGCAACACTCCAACACTGCAACACTCCAACACTCCAACACTGCAACACTCCAACACTCCAACACTGCAACACTCCAACACTCCAACACTCCAACACTCCAACACTCCAACACTGCAACACTGCAACACTCCAACACTCCAACACTGCAACACTGCAACACTCCAACACTCCAACACTCCAACACTCCAACACTCCAACACTCCAACACTGCAACACTCCAACACTCCAACACTCCAACACTGCAACACTCCAACACTCCAACACTCCAACATAATTTACAAATGAAAAGTGTGTTTAGTGAGTCTGCTAGATATTTTGGACCATTTTCCTGTCCTGCTAGACATTCAAAATGTAACGAGTACTTTTGGGTGTCAGGAAAAATGTTTGGAGCAAAAAGTACATTAAAAGGACAGTGAAAATAAACGTTGTCAGAAATATAAATATTAAAGTATAGATACCCCCCCCCCCCAAAAAAAAAAGAAAAACTAGTTAAGTAGCATTTTAAAGTATTTCTAATTAAGTACTTGACACCACTGTATTTACATTTTCACAATCTGCAATTGTCTGTTTGAATGTCTCATTTAATTGTAAGTCATGTGTAACATAAATAAACTGACCTGAAATAGAAGAATGTTTTTTTTTTTTTTATCAACTTAATTTGTGTGTTGATTTTACCATTGAAAAGGAGGGTAGTTGAGGGTAAGAAGGAACACTATTGAGATCCAGCCCATGTTTAATTTGTCCCCTGAAGTTCGAGAATGAGAAGCACCAGTCTGCTGGAGTGGAACTAAGGGCTGCAAACCTTTCAAAGTTTCGGAGTGTAACGCTAATTAGGGAAGGGATGCAGTGTCTGTGTGTTTGTGTGTGTGTGTGTGTATTTGGGAATGGAATTAGACCCTAATTATTGTTCTCACCTGCGGCGAGCCATCTACCTGAGTGTCACACCTCATTAAACTCCCATCTAACGATACAATAATCAATTATTAATTCTCTGCTGTAAACATAATGATATCAATTTAGCCACGGGGACCTCGACTTGATTTCCGCTCTAATCGGCAGTCCCTCGGGAGGGGTGGGGGGGTGGGGGGGTGGAGGGATGGGGGGTGGAGGGGTGGAGGGGTGGTGGGGTGGATGACAGGAAGGGATCTTGTCATTGTGAGACACTGATGAATATTCAGGTAGATCACTCAAGAGTGATTTCGAAATTTTACGTTCGGAGCAACATCTAACTAAATTTGATGATTGGAGAAACAGAAAGACACTGAGCAGGAGGAGTCAATCCAGGATGTCAAAAATATTTAAACATTTGATGTTTGGAGCAACTTCAAAAATGTGATGTTTGGAGCAACTTCAAAATGTGATGTTAGGAGCAACTTCAACATGTGATGTTAGGAGCAACTTCAAAATGTGATGTTAGGAGCAACTTCAAAATGTGATGTTAGGAGCAACTTCAACATGTGATGTTAGGAGCAACTTCAAAATGTGATGTTAGGAGCAACTTCAAAATGTGATGTTAGGAGCAACTTCAAAATGTGATGTTTGGAGCAACTTCAAAATGTGATGTTAGGAGCAACTTCAAAATGTGATGTTAGGAGCAACTTCAAAATGTGATGTTAGGAGCAACTTCAAAATGTGATGTTAGGAGCAACTTCAAAATGTGATGTTTGGAGCAACTTCAAAATGTGATGTTAGGAGCAACTTCAAAATGTGATGTTAGGAGCAACTTCAAAATGTGATGTTAGGAGCAACTTCAAAATGTGATGTTAGGAGCAACTTCAAAATGTGATGTTAGGAGCAACTTCAAAATGTGATGTTAGGAGCAACTTCAAAATGTGATGTTAGGAGCAACTTCAAAATGTGATGTTAGGAGCAACTTCAAAATGTTATGTTAGGAGCAACTTCAAAATGTGATGTTAGGAGCAACTTCAAAATGTGATGTTTGGAGCAACTTCAAAATGTGATGTTTGGAGCAACTTCAAAATGTGATGTTAGGAGCAACTTCAACATGTGATGTTAGGAGCAACTTCAAAATGTGATGTTAGGAGCAACTTCAAAATGTGATGTTAGGAGCAACTTCAAAATGTGATGTTAGGAGCAACTTCAAAATGTGATGTTAGGAGCAACTTCAAAATGTGATGTTTGGAGCAACTTCAAAATGTGATGTTAGGAGCAACTTCAAAATGTGATGTTAGGAGCAACTTCAAAATGTGATGTTAGGAGCAACTTCAAAAATGTGATGTTAGGAGCAACTTCAAAATGTGATGTTTGGAGCAACTTAAAAATGTGATGTTAGGAGCAACTTCAAAATGTGATGTTAGGAGCAACTTCAAAATGTGATGTTTGGAGCAACTTCAAAATGTGATGTTTGGAGCAACTTCAAAATGTGATGTTTGGAGCAACTTCAAAATGTGATGTTTGGAGCAACTTCAAAATGTGATGTTTGGAGCAACTTCAAAATTTGATGTTAGGAGCTTCAAAATTTGATGTTTGGAGCAACTTCAAAATGTGATGTTTGGAGCAACTTCAAAATGTGATGTTTGGAGCAACTTCAAAATGTGATGTTTGGAGCAACTTCAAAATTTGACACTTGTATAAACGTGAATAGACGTCTAATTCTGCAATGAGACTGTGAGACTTTGTTGGAATATTCTAATGGTGTGTGTGTGTGTGTATACGTGTGCACAGATGGCGTGTGGTGTGTGTCTGTCTAGGAGGATAATGACTTGGGTTTATTGAAGGAGGAAGAGCACAGTCAGAACACCTATTCAATTAACAACACTGTCTGGAACACCATGCACCGCCCAGTGTTTTGGGAACACTGCTTAGACTGGCCTGGTTGTCTGCACACACACACACACACACACACACACACACACACACACACACACACACACACACGCATTGCCTGTGCACCATCTCTCTTTAAAGCCATTCATATTGAACAGAAGGGACACCTCTGACTATGCTTTAAATTCAAATGTGAAGTTTTTTCTCTGCTCAACGATACTGGTTATTCTTCACCAGAGATCACGTATTTCCTGTATATTTCAACTTAAAGTAGGGCAATGTTCTTCCAGGTTTTCAAATTCTTTTTTCAACCACATAGATCCAATCTGAGATGAATCAATATGCTTCCTGTGAAAGCTTCCCGTCAGGTGTTTGATCTGAAGGAAGAATATGTCTTTGTTATTGTGATGATGGAGTGACACAAGTGTGTCGCAGATGGAGGGGAAAATGAGGGGAAGAAAAAGGATGAAAGGTAGAATGAAAACACTGTGACGCCATCAAAGCTTTGACGTGACTGAGTGCTGTGGTCTCATCCACTGCTATGTACTGTGTTTGTGCTCTCCTCTCTCTCTCTTCATCTCTCTCTTCTCTCTCTCCTGTCCCTGTCCCTCTCCTTCTTTCTCTCTCTCTGTCCCTGTCCCTCTCCTTCTTTCTCTCTCTCTCTCTCTCTTTCTCTCTCTTCTCTCTCTCCCATCCCTCTCACTCTCTCCCTCTCTCTTTTCTCTCTCCTGTCCCTCTCCCTCCCTCTCGCTCTCTCCCTCCCTCCCTTTTTCTCCCTCTCTCTCCCTCTCTCTGCCCACTCTATCTATCTCTCCCTTTCTCTAACTCTATCCCTCTTTCCTCTCTACCTCTCTCCCTCTTTCCCTCGCTCTCTCTCACTCTCTCTCCTTCGTACACTAACATACAAAACGTAGACAAAGTTGAACAAGCAGACAGTAAGATATGTAAGGAAACACATGGCCAAACAGACACACATCCAGGCATAACATCATGCACTGTATATCCTCCTATAACGCAGACTTGGGGGTTTGAGGTATTACACCAGCCATGTTGTGGGGTGCTGGTTAATGACTAACATTAGGGGAACCTGAGGAGAATGACTAACATTAGGGGAACCTGAGGAGATTGACTGACATTAGGGGAACCTGAGGAGAATGTTAGATAAGCTGGTTAATGACTAACATTAGGGGATCCTGAGGAGAATGACTAACATTAGGGGAACCTGAGGAGAATGTTAGATACGCTGGTTAATGACTAACATTAGGGGAACCTGAGGAGATTGACTAACATTAGGGGAACCTGAGGAGAATGTTAGATACGCTGGTTAATGACTAACATTAGGAGAACCTGAGGAGAATGACTAAAATTAGAGGAACCTGAGGAGAATGACCAACAGTAGGAGAACCTGAGGAGAATGTTAGATACGCTGGTTAATGACTAACATTAGGGGAACCTGAGGAGAATGACTAACATTAGAGGAACCTGAGGAGAATGTTAGATAAGCTGGTTAATGACTAACATTAGGGGAACCTGAGGAGAATGTTAGATAAGCTGGTTAATGACTAACATTAGGGGAACCTGAGGAGAATGTTAGATAAGCTGGTTAATGACTAACATTAGGGGAACCTGAGGAGAATGTTAGATAAGCTGGTTAATAATGATTAACATTAGGAGAACCTGAGGAGAATGACTAACATTAGGGGAACCTGAGGAGAATGACTAACATTAGGGGAACCCTGAGGAGAATGTTAGATAAGCTGGTTAATGACTAACATTAGGAGAACCTGAGGCGATTGACTAACATTAGGGGAACCTGAGGAGAATGACTAACATTAGGAAAACCTGAGGAGAATGACCAACAGTAGGAGAACCTGAGGAGATTGTTAGATAAGCGGGTTAATGACTAACATTAGGGGAACCTGGGGAGAATGACTAACATTAGGGGAACCTGAGGAGAATGACTAACAGTAGGAGAACCTGAGGAGATTGTTAGATAAGCTGGTTAATGACTAACATTAGGAGAACCTGAGGAGAATGTTAGATGAGCTGGTTAATGACCAACAGTAGGGGAACCTGAGGAGAATGTTAGATAAGCTGGTTAATAGTGATTAACATTAGGAGAACCTGAGGAGAATGACTAACATTAGGGGAACCTGAGGAGAATGTTAGATACGCTGGTTAATGACTAACATTAGGGGAACCTGAGGAGAATGTTAGATGAGCAGGTTAATGACTAACATTAGGAGAACCTGAGGAGAATGTTAGATGAGCTGGTTAATGACCAACAGTAGGGGAACCTGAGGAGAATGTTAGATAAGCTGGTTAATAGTGATTAACATTAGGAGAACCTGAGGAGAATGACTAACATTAGGGGAACCTGAGGAGGAGAATGACTAACATTAGGGGAACCTGAGGAGAATGACTAACAGTAGGAGAACCTGAGGAGAATGTTAGATTAGCTGGTTAATGACTAACATTAGGGGAACCTGAGGAGAATGACTAACATTAGGAGAACCTGAGGAGAATGTTAGATAAGCTGGTTAATGACTAACATTAGGGGAACCTGAGGAGAATGTTAGATAAGCTGGTTAATGTCTAACATTAGGGGAACCTGAGGAGAATGTTAGATAAGCTGGTTAATGACCAACATTAGGGGAACCTGAGGAGAATGTCAGATACGCTGGTTAATGACTAACAGCAGGAGAACCTGAGGAGAATGTTAGATAAACTGGTTAATGACTAACAGTAGGAGAGCCTGAGGAGAATGACTAACATTAGGGGAACCTGAGGAGAATGACTAACATTAGGGGAACCTGAGGATAATGTTAGATAAGCTGGTAAATGACTAACATTAGGGGAACCTGAGGAGAATGACTAACATTAGGGGAACCTGAGGAGAATGTTAGATAAGCTGGTTAATAATGACTAACATTAGGAGAACCTGAGGAGAATGACTAACAGTAGGAGAACCTGAGGAGAATGTTAGATAAGCTGGTTTAATGACTAACATTAGGAGAACCTGAGGAGAATGTTAGATAAGCTGGTTAATGACTAACATTAGGGGAACCTGAGGAGAATGACTAACATTAGGAGAACCTGAGGAGAATGTTAGATAAGCTGGTTAATGACTAACAGTAGGAGAACCTGAGGAGAATGTTAGATAAGCTGGTTAATGACTAACAGTAGGGGAACCTGAGGAGTATGACTAACATTAGGGGAACCTGAGGAGAATGACTAAAATTAGCGGAACATGAGAAGAATGTTAGATAAGCTGGCTAATGACTAACATTAAGGAATCCTGAGGAGAATGTTAGATTAGCTGGTTAATGACCAACATTAGGGGAACCTGAGGAGAATGTTAGATAAGCTGGTTAATGACTAACAGTAGGAGAACCTGAGGAGAATGCTAGATAAGCTGGTTAATGACTAACAGCAGGGGAACCTGAGGAGAATGACTAACATTAGGAGAACCTGAGGAGAATGACTAACAGCAGGAGAACCTGAGGAGAATGTTAGATAAGCTGGTTAATGACTAACAGTAGGAGAACCTGAGGACAATGTTAGATAAGCTGGTTAATGACTAACATTAGGAGAACCTGAGGAGAATGTTAGATAAGCTGGTTAATGACTAACAGTAGGAGAGCCTGAGGAGAATGACTAACATTAGGGGAACCTGAGGAGAATGACTAACATTAGGGGAACCTGAGGAGAATGTTAGATAAGCTGGTAAATGACTAACATTAGGGGAACCTGAAGAGAATGACTAACATTAGGGGAACCTGAGGAGAATGTTAGATAAGATGGTTAATTACTAACATTAAGAGAACCTGTTGAGAATGTTAGATAAGCTGGTTAATAATGATTAACATTCGAGGAACCTGAGGAGAATTTGAGATATTCTCATTAATGACTAACATTAGGAGAACCTGAGGAGATTTTTAGATATGCTCGTTAATGACTAACATTAGGAGAACCTGAGGAGAATGTTAGATAAGCTGGTTAATGACTAACAGCAGGGGAACCTGAGGAGAATGACTAACATTAGGAGAACCTGAGGAGAATGACTAACAGCAGGAGAACCTGAGGAGAATGTTAGATAAACTGGTTAATGACTAACAGTAGGAGAACCTGAGGACAATGTTAGATAAGCTGGTTAATGACTAACATTAGGAGAACCTGAGGAGAATGTTAGATAAGCTGGTTAATGACTAACAGTAGGAGAGCCTGAGGAGAATGACTAACATTAGGGGAACCTGAGGAGAATGACTAACATTAGGGGAACCTGAGGAGAATGTTAGATAAGCTGGTAAATGACTAACATTAGGGGAACCTGAAGAGAATGACTAACATTAAGAGAACCTGTTGAGAATGTTAGATAAGCTGGTTAATAATGATTAACATTCGAGGAACCTGAGGAGAATTTTAGATATTCTCATTAATGACTAACATTAGGGGAACCTGAGGAGATTTTTAGATATGCACGTTAATGACTAACATTAGGAGAACCTGAGGAGAATGTTAGATACGCTGGTTAATGACTAACACTAGGGGAACCCGAGGAGGATATCGTTAGAGTCAGTGTTCGACCTTCTAACAAATTAAACTCTCCTCGAGCATTGGACCACTTAACAGTTTCCGGGTCACGGAAGAGAGGAGGAGGAAAGACTTCTGCCCAAATGAGAATCCCCTGTAGGTTCATAGCCTGGGCTACTCGCTGTATCTACTCTAGCAGGACAGCCCAATCCTTTATCTGTCTTTCATCCTTCCAAAATATTATCTTTGTCTAAATCCTGATTTTAATGTTTTATAGATCTTTAACCAGATGTACTCCTCATGTGTGTTGCACATACAATGAAATCCCTTTGCCTTAATTTTCCCAACAGAGATCTGTCGTCCGTTTGTTTACAGTTTCAGCATGGTACCCAACCTTGGGTTAACTCGGCATCAGGCTGGAGTTGTTTTGTTTGAATACCTCTGGTTGCCATTCGGTATAAAGGATGCCATTTCTTCTCTTTTAATGTGTTGTTGATATCTGGTCAAAGACAGTGGGAGCATCAGAAGGGAACTGTAAGCCTGTGGAGCTGTCACCTCCTATCACAAGTTGCTGGACTCTCAGTGGCTTTGTTTGAAACTGTAAGCTTTGTAATGTCATCAGAAATGAAACTCGATGGCACACAGAGCATATTATTCCTTTTTATTCCCACTCTTGGTCTCTCGTTCATTCATTCTTTCTATATATCTTTATCTATAACTCCTCATCGGGCTCTCTCGGGCTCTCTCTCTCTCACCCAGTCCTTCTGTGAGCAGCGTTACCGTGCTGACAGCCCAATAACACCCTGTCTTACCGAATACTCACGAGCAATTTCACTGCCTGGCACACACACACACACACACACACACACACACACACACACACACACACACACATTCTGTGACAAGGAGTACACACTGACATCCCTTCCACACGCGTCCAAACACACACAAACACAAACACACACACACACACACACACAGAAACAATCTTGTATCACATGATCGTTACAAGCCATTTCACAGTGTGACACAGAGTCTCTGCCACAAACTCTTCCCGTCACCTTCCCCATCCTTACCTCTAGGCACAGAGACAAGGGGGCGGACAGGGGCAGGGTGACAGGGAAACATGGGCATGAGGGTACTGACTAAGATGTCCTGACTAGTGTCCCTCCTCTATCCTCTTCAGACAGGGCATTACATGTCTGTATGTTGTTGCTAACGAACAGAAACAGCCCTCTGTATTTCTCTGGTCTCAGCTGTGTTTTATTCCCGTCAGGTACCATGAGGGTCTAGAGCAGGCTGAGGTCATTATTTCCATGGAGGGCCACATTAGAATATATTTTTGCCATCGCGGTCCAGAATCATATTACAGGATTATACATCATATGACTGTGTTGACAGATAAATCTACTGTAAATCACGTCCAGATAGGCTACTTATTTTACTTTTTTAACATGCACAGAGATAAACCACATCCATGTTCTCCTTTTGGGAGGTATTTTCATTATGAAACATGCAATGAACTACACAGAGGAAAATGTACACTGTGCATTCAACATCACGGACATAACTCTTGTTAACGGGTTGTACAAAAACACAAGAAAGAGAGAGAGCTCAACATTACATTTAAACTACTCAATCAGTGTGAGGAGTGAAGTCTCTGAGTGTCCCGCCCTGATCTGCTTCACTTGTCCTTGTGCTTGTCTCCACCCCCTCCAGGTGTCGCCCATCTTCCCCGTTTTCACCTGTGTATTTATACCTGTGTTTTCTGTCTGTCTGTTGTCAGACAGCATGTCACCTTCCAACACTTTGAAATCGAGACAAGTTGTAGTCTTTCAAGACAGCGATGCTCTCTTTGCACACTAAGCACACAGCTTTCCCTGATACCACAATAAATAAATACTTTGCTTTTCTTTGACATCTTTGACAAACTCAGTTTTGCACAATTTCTAGCTAGCTACTATTGGTACGTGTGTGGCGACATGTGTGTCAGCCTGTCAGTTACTGTCTGTCCTCGTGCAGTTGTTATTTATACCTGCCTTCAAAATGCCTTCATTGGGCTTTTAATTTGAATGACAAAATACGTTTTTTTTTCAAAACTTTACTATCGCAAATTCTTTATGTGATCTGAGCCTGGTTCCGGGAGCCGTATTGAATCAGGTCACGGGCCGGCATTTGCCCAGGCCTGGTCTAGAGAGAAGACTTCTGTGAAGAATCAGCTGTTGGACTTCATGACTCCAACTCAAGACACTTACCTGGAACATTTCTCCGCAAGTGGCTTTTGTTCACTGTCAATGTCACAAGCCCGGAATGTCATTTATAGAGGGACAGAAGCTTTCTCAGACAAGGACCTCTCGTGTATAGAATGTGTCACAATGGTCTCTAGTTCTTTGTTCCGTTTCCTTGCCCTGCTGAAGTGTGATTCACACAACATTGACCCTCAAAAGGGTAGTGATGGCAGCCTAAAAAAAGGCATCTTCCTTTCCACTCTTAGAAAGAAAAAAAGGTCCTATCTAGAACTGAAAAAGGTTCTTCGACTGTTGCCATTGGAGCAGCATTAGAATAAAAAATAAAAAAATCATTCCAGAGATGGACCCCTCCTATCAGTAAGGAGGCTCCAGACACTGGGTAGAAGTTACCTTTAGGCACAGATCAATGATCACTTTACTAAGTAAATCCCGACTTTAAATATAAAAGACAAACTGCTAAACTGACCGTAGATGAAGCTAAATGAATTGACAGCTGTGGAGTCCCTTTAAGTATATATTATGTCAGATTATGTCATGACCAGCGTGACTTAATATTTACTTTATTAAAACATCATCATCAGGTGTGCCACAGATGACGTGGCTCTCATTGTACCTACCGTCATTATCATCATCATCATCATCATCACCCTTTGTTCTTCACTGCCCTTCCCCCATAATAATGTGTTTTCTGGGTATTTATTATGAGAACACGTGGACAGATGTGATAGTGTAATGATCTCTTTTTAGAGATCAGTCATCACTAATGCATCTACATATTACATCTGGCTCAAAACAGGGACCAACTGAAGTCAGAATAAAGACATGGTACTGTGTGTTACCACTCGAGTCCCTTGCTTCTCAGGGCTTAAACTCTGCCCCATTATAGCTGTCACCGTGGGACACACACGGTACTGTCATCTTCCCCATGGAAACACTTCAAACACAACAAACCCAAAGCCTGGAGACTAAGATTCAGATGACTTCATTTGTCAATTGTACACAAGTTCACAAGGACTGTTACAGACATACAGTATAGATGTTGGAGCAGGGGACTGTTACAGACATACAGTATAGATGTTGGAGCAGGGGACTGTTACAGACACACAGTATAGATGTTGGAGCAGGGGACTGTTACAGACATACAGTATAGATGTTGGAGCAGGGGACTGTTACAGGCATGGTATTTGGTATTTGTTTTTAATTAGGATTCCCATTAGCTGTAGTGACAGAAGCAGCAACTCTTCCTGGGGTCCAACACAGAACATGAACCATGACATCACACAGACATTAAAAGACAAGAGCAGCTCAAGGACAGATCTACGTCAATAAAAATTCTATAAAAAGTCACACGTAGCCTACAAATCAATATCAATACGTACTGTACACACCAACGAGCTAGGTGTTCTTGCTTTATCTGTTTTTTGAAACCAGGTTTGCTGTTTATTTGAGGTTGGAGCAGGGGACTGACTTCACTGGGCATCTGTGAAGCAGTTGTTGTGGGGGGTTTAAGTGCCTTACTCAAGGGCACAACATCAGGCAACGTTATCTCGGATTTTAAATCAGCAACACTCTGGTTTTAAGTTCACATCCCCACAGATTGTTTCCCTTCCGGTCCTGTTAGACCCGGCAATCCTCCGGTGGCTGGCTGGCCTCTCTAACCGCTAGGCTACCTTCTTGACCTGTGGGAGGGAACCTCTTACTTTCAGCTCTCACACATTCAAACATCTAATATCTCAGTGTGGAGATTCAAATTAGAGCCGTACAGGAAGAGTCCTGTTAGTTGTGACCGAGTGGCGCAGCGGCCTAAGGCGCTGCGTCGCAGTGCTAGAGGCGTCACTATAGACCCAGGTTGGATCGCGGGCTGTATCGCAACCGGCCGTGGTCGACCATAGGGGCGGCGCACAATTGTCCCAGCGTCGTCCGGGTTAGGGGAGGGTTAGGCCGGGGTAGGCCATCATTGTAAAGATAAATGTGTTCTTAAATGACTTGCTTAGTTAAATAAATACTCTATGGCATTGTCTCAAATGGTACGATATGTAGTGCATTACTGTTTCCTAGGGCCCATAGGGAATTATATACGGAATGAGACACCATTTAGGAAGCACCCTCTGTGTTTCGGGGAGCTGAGCTACAACAGAGGATCAAACAGAATGGCCGTACCATCATCTCTGTAAGATCATTTACTATACACACCTCCTATCAGGGGAGGTCGTACCATCATCTCTGTCAGATAATTTACTATACACACCTCCTATCAGGGGAGGCAGTACCATCATCTCTGTCAGATAATTTACTACACACACCTCCTATCAGGGGAGGCAGTACCATCATCTCTGTCAGATAATTTACTACACACACCTCCTATCAGGGGAGGTCGTACCATCTCCTCTGTCAGATAATTGACTATACACACCTCCTATCAGGGGAGGTCGTACCATCATCTCTGTCAGATAATTTACTATACACACTTCCTATCAAGGGAGGCCGTACCATCATCTCTGTCAGATAATTTACTACACACACTTCCTATCAGGGGAGGCAGTACTATCATCTCTGTCAGATAATTTACTACAAACACCTGCTATCAGGGGAGGTCGTACCATCATCTCTGTCAGATAATTTACTATACACACCTCCTATCAGGGGAGGTCGTACCATCATCTCTGTCAGATAATTTACTATACACACCTCCTTCAGGGGAGGCAGTACCATCATCTCTGTCAGATAATTTACTATACACACTTCCTATCAGGGGAGGAATGCCATAATCTCTGTCAGATAATTTACCTCACACACTTCCTATCAGGGGAGGTCGTACCATCATCTCTGTCAGATAATTTACTACACACACCTCCTATCAGGGGAGGTCGTACCATCATCTCTGTCAGATAATTTACTACACACACCTCCTATCAGGGGAGGCAGTACCATCATCTCTGTCAGATCATTTACTACACACACCTCCTATCAGGGGAGGTCGTACCATCATCTCTGTCAGATAATTTACTATACACACTTCCTATCAGGGGAGGCCGTACCATCATCTCTGTCAGATAATTTACTATACACACTTCCTATCAGGGGAGGCAGTACCATCATCTCTGTCAGATAATTTACTACACACACCTCCTATCAGGGGAGGCAGTACCATCATCTCTGTCAGATCATTTACTATACACACTTCCTATCAGGGGAGGTCGTACCATCATCTCTGTCAGATAATTTACTACACACACTTCCTATCAGGGGAGGTCGTACCATCATCTCTGTCAGATAATTTACTATACACACTTCCTGTCAGGGGAGGCCGTACCGTTGGGATGTCAAAATGCTACATCTGAAGCTAATAAAATGGTCTTGCATCAGGGTGGTACAAATCATCAGATCCGTTAGAATCAAAAGCCAAAACCCCAAATATGTGTATCTCTCTCGTGTGGCCATGTGTGTTTATGAATCTCTGCATCTGTCTGTTTCTGATACAGGTCTGCAGAACTACCTGTTACTATACTTTTTCCTTTCACACGTTCCTATTGTGGACCTAAACAGGCAAACAACATGTTCCTGTTGATGTCCCAGGTTGTAGACAGACAGCAGATGGAGCACTAATCACTGCCCTTCTCACAAATCAATTCAAAGCATGGACACACACACACACACACACACACACACACACACACACACACACACACACACACACACACACACACACACACACACACACACACACACACACACACTTCAAAACAAGACTGTCACACAAGTAGCGATTTGCCTATTTGCCCGGCCAGCCATGTATTAAAGGAGTTAAATATCACTGGAGATGGGTTTGCTGTGATTGCATCACTTCCGGGTCAGCAGAGCCAGAGAAACCCCTCTGGTGGCTCAATGCTTTCATACTCCAGGAAGTCAATCTGTCACCCCTCTGACTGACGATGGCCCCGTTAGTGAGGTCATGGGGAAACCATCCGTATTTATCTGTTTAAAGGAAATGACAGCTGTTACTGAGGGGTGATAGAAACACACTCACTCTGTCTGTAGTGCTGGGAATTAAATGTCCCATTGAAGGACCAGAAATAAGTGTTCCTGGTGTAATGTATTATGGATCTCATACTGTAACTTCAAGAGCAGATAACACACATTACCATATACCCTCATATCCCCTTAACCAGAACCCTAACCCTACTTTCATGTCCACATCCCTGTTCAACCTTAGCCTCAACCACAACCCTAACCACAACCCTAACCCTAACCACAACCCCAACACTAACTCCAACCCTAACCACAACCCTAACCACAACCCCAACACTAACCCCAACCCCAACCCTAACCACAACCCCAACACTAACCCCAGCCCTAACCACAATCCCAACCCTAACCACAACTCCAACCCTATCCCCAACACTAACCCCAACCCTAACCCCAACCACAACCTTAACCACAACCACAACCCCAACCCTAAGCACAACCCCAACCCTAACCACAACCCTAAACACAACCTTAACCACAACCCCAAACCCAAACCCTAACCACAACCCCAAACCCAAACCCAAACCCTAACCACAACCCCAAACCCAAACACAACCCCAACCCTAACCCCAACCCTAACCCCAGTCACAACCCTAAGCACAACCCCAACGCTAACCACAACCACAACCCTAACCACTACCACTACCACAACCCCAACCCCAACCACTACCACTACCACAACCCCAACCCTAACCCCAACCCTAACTACAACCCCAACCCTAACCCCAACCCTAACTACAACCCCAACCCTAACCCCAACCCCAACCCTAACCACAACCCTAACCACAACCTTAATCACAACCCCAACCCCAAACCTAACCACAACCCTAACCACAACCCCAACCCCAAACCTAACCACAACCCTAACCACAACCCCAACCCCAACCCCAACCCCAAAACCAAACCAAACCCAACCCTAACCACAACCCCAACCCCAACCCCAAAACCAAACCAAATCCAACACTAACCACAACCCTTGATACATCTGCTTGTCTGGATGCTGTGTCATTCTCATTCCAGTTTTATTGGAACTGTACACCCCCCTAAACCCCCTTAGACCACCCTACACCCCCCTCCCAAACACCTATGGGGTTGTGTGGTTTATGTGGCACCTGGTGTAATCAAGGCCAGCATATTTGAGGTTGTATATTGATTTGAGCCTGAGCTCCTAATTACACAATCACACAGATAATTGACCCAGAGGAAGGACTGATGCTTATCACACAAATGTAAAGACTCTTAAATGTTTAGAGAGGCGGAGAGGTGGAGAGAGAGGCAGAAAATAGAGACAAAGAGAGAGAGCCAGAGAGAGAGAGTGAGTGAGAGGGAGGAGAAATATATATATATATAGGCAGAGAGAAAAATGAGAGAGAGAGAGAGGATAGAGAGAGGGGAGAGAGGGATAAAGGGAGAGAGAGAGAAGTAGAAAGTGAGATATAAGGAGACAGAGAGAGATATAGGGAGAGAGAGGTGAGAGAGATACACACTCAGGACACACACCAGCATCAAATTGTACTCCTTATTGACTCAAACGGGAAATATACACAAGAAAATTAACTTTTTCCCAAACACAGTGTCTAAACTCTGGTGTCCAAACACCAAGTGCGCCATAGACCTTCTGTCTGAGGACCAGCTAGGGTCACCCAGCCACATAAAAAAAACACACAGGCACAAACGACCTGGGAGCAGAGCAGGAAAGGGTGGCCAAAGCACTCAAGGGAGTGATTGAAAAAGCTTCTTCTACTTTCCCCAACGCACAAGTGGTTATCTCCATCTTCTCTGAAGATCATGTTAAGGTTGGACGGGGAGCATCGATTCACAGCTATTTTCAGTTCACTCCAGAGATGTTTGATTGGGTTCAAGACTGGGCTCTGGCTGGACAACTCAAGGACAGTCAGACTTGCCCCGAATCCACTCCTGCATTCTCTTGGCTGTGTGCTTTCCTGTTGGAAAGTGAACCTTTGTCCCAGTCTGAGGTCCTGAGTGCTGTGGAGCAGGTTTTCATCAAGGATCTCTCTGTACTTTGCTCCATTCTTCTCTACCTCTATCCTGACTAGTCTCTCAGTCCCTGCCGCTGAAAAACATCCCCACAGCACGATGCTGCCACCACCACATTTCACCGTAGGGATGGTGACAGGTTTTCCTCCAAGCGTAACGCTTGGCATTCAGGCCCAATAGTTCAATCTTGGATTCATCAGACCAGAGAATCTTGTAATTTTGATGCCTTTTTGGTTAATTCCAAGCGGGCTGTCATGTGCCTTTTACTGAGAAGTGGCTTCTGTCTGGCCACTCTACCATAAAGGCCTGATTGGTGGAGTGCTACAGAGATGGTTGTCCTTCTGGAAGGTTCTCCAATCTCCACAGAGGAACTCTGAAGCTCTGTCAGAGTGACCACCTGGTTCTTTTTCACCTTCCTGACCAAGGCCCTTCTCCCCCGATTACTCAGATTGGCCGAGCGACCAGCTTTAGGAAGAGTCTTGGTGGTTCCAAACTTCTTCCATTTAAGAATGATGGAGGCCACTGTATTCTTGAGGACCTTCAATGCTGTAGAAATGTTTTGGTACCTTTCCCCACATCTGTGCATCAACACAATCCTGTCTCTGAGCTCCAAGGACAATTCCTTCGACCTCATGGCTTGGTTTTTGATCTGAAATGCATTGTCAACTGTGGGACCTTATATAGACAGGTGTGCCTTTCCAAATCAAGTTCAATAAATTAAATTTACCACAGGTGGATGTTGTAGAAACATCCCAAGGATGATCAATGGAAAAAGGATGCACCTGATCTCAATTTTGAAGTCTCATAGCGAAGGGTCTGAATACTTCTGTACATTTCATTTATTTTAAAAAAAATCAATTTTAGAACAAGGCTGTAACGTAACAAAATGTGGAAAAAGTCAAGGGGTCTGAACACTTTCAGAATGTACTGTACACCCAGGCCGTGAGCAGGCAAACAGGCCCAACCCACCCGCTTACGCTAGTCCAAGCCATTGGCATGTACCATATTCTCAGCATTCTCTGCTCACACTTACTGGTCTGAGGCCAAACCACAAGACTAACAACATTGGACACTTCATGGATCACAAAGCCTTCATTATCTCATCCTTGAAAATCCAAGCCCTGTGGTCATCTGCCTTTGGCTTAAAGAGCCGGAACATGGACTTCATCAAAGAAATCAGAAATACAAACATTGAAATCCTACTAGACACATGTTATAGAGGAGACAGACCCACTGGTTGCCCTCTAGGTTACAGAGAGCTGGTAATCCCATCCACCAAACTACCAGGTTGGTGGTATAGAGGAGACGGACCAACTGGTTGCCCTCTAGGTTACAGAGAGCTGGTAATCCCATCCACCAAACTACCAGGTGGGTGGTAAAGAGGAGACGGACCCACTGGTTGCCCCCTAGGTTACAGAGAGCTGGTAATCCCATCCACCAAACTACCAGGTTGGTGGTATAGAGGAGACGGACCCACTGGTTGCCCTCTAGGTTACAGAGAGCTGGTAATCCCATCCACCAAACTACCAGGTTGGTGGTATAGAGGAGACGGACCCACTGGTTGCCCTCTAGGTTACAGAGAGTTGGTAATCCCATCCACCAAACTACCAGGTTGGTGGTATAGAGGAGACGGACCCACTGGTTGCCCTCTAGGTTACAGAGAGTTGGTAATCCCATTCACCACACTACCAGGAGTTAAACATGGAAGGGCCTCAGGGGGTATGCACATTTGGTAGAGAGCAGACTTAACCCACTCTATTAATTCATCAGAACAGGAAAATTGTACATTTGGCTAGAAATTCTAAAGGAAATAATCTCAACATAGAAAAATGTTATTTTTTCTCATCATTCTACACACATTCTACACACAACACCCCATAATGACAAAGCTAAAACAGGTTTTTAGAAATATATGCAAAACATTTCTGCAGGATTGAACATCCCCAAGAACACAGTGACCGCCATCATTCTTCAATGGAACACGTTTGGAACCATCAAGTCTCTCCCAAGAGTTGACCGCCTGGCCAAACTGAACAGGGGGAGAAAATACATCCCATAACATCTTAACATGGAAATAGCTGTTCTATCGTTCAACTTGTGTGGTGTTCAGTGTTGGCCCACATTCTATGATACTGTTGAAAAAAAAACATGCAAGGCTTGACATGAACCTGTTTTACCCACTTGTCCTTCAGACAAGGAGGTGACTGAACCTGTTTATCTACTTGTCCTTCAGACAAGGAGGTGACTGAACCTGTTTATCCACTTGTCCTTCAGACAAGGAGGTGACTGAACATGTTTATCCACTTGTCCTTCAGACAAGGAGGTGACTGAACATGTTTATCCACTTGTCCTTCAGACAAGGAGGTGACTGAACATGTTTATCCACTTGTCCTTCAGACAAGGAGGTGACTGAACATGTTTATCCACTTGTCCTTCAGACAAGGAGGTGACTGAACATGTTTATCCACTTGTCCTTCAGACAAGGAGGTGACTGAACCTGTTTATCCACTTGTCCTTCAGACAAGGAGGTGACTGAACATGTTTATCCACTTGTCCTTCAGACAAGGAGGTGACTGAACATGTTTATCCACTTGTCCTTCAGACAAGGAGGTGACTGAACATGTTGCTGCATTGTTTTATGAAAGAAAACACTTTACAGAATTAAATGCATTATTTTTCCCATACCTTTATTTCAGAGAATCAGTCACATTTTACTACCCCTCTGCCTATTGGCTACTTAGATTATTCAAGCCTGTCTCGAAATACAACACTGCCCCTTTAAGACAATACAAAGCTCTTTACCTGACTCCCTTTTCAAATATTTCTAGAAATGTACATGTTTTGTCCTCTTGTAGGAAGCAATTACTCCCCCATTGCTTACTACAAATGATCTACAACTGGGCTAATAACTCACTAACTAGTAAAGGATAAGAACAACATGTACACACGTGGCTACATGCAGCTCTCGCTTTGATCTCAAAACAAGCCACATCTACTCAAGACAGCTCATGTTCAAAGAGTCCAGTTCAAAGAGAATGACACAGATCCATATATGGCAATTGTCTACTGCAGCTCTGATTGTTTATGCTGCACCGGTCTGTGTAGTTTACAGAGTATGGGCTGAGTCATGTCTGTCAATGGAATAGAATTCTACTCCGATACATTCTGCCTACAACAAAATCTCTTGCATGGTTAATTTTGTAAACTATGTCTTGCATAGTTCGTTTTGTTTCGGTATGTTGCATTGAAAGTAGCTAATATTGCATTTTTTTCTAACACAATTCCCACAGTAAACAGAAACAGAAAGTTGAGTGAAGTTCAATCTCGCGTTTCTCCGTGCAGGCTGATATTTCTTCTGCATGGCAGTCCCAGGGGAGCTGTGTGCCCGCACATGTGCGCAGCTTAGAGGGAACATTGCCTGCCAGAGAGCTCATCTGAATGTGTGAGAGAGAGGGTGACAGATGTACAGTTGAAGTCGGAAGTTTACATACAATTGAGCAAAATACGTTTAAACTCAGTTTTTCACAATTCCTGACATTCAATCCTAGTAAAAATTCCCTGTTTTAGGTCAGTTAAAATCACCACTTTATTTTAAGAATGTGAAATGTCAGAATAACAGTAGAGAGAATGATTTATTTCAGCTTTTATGTCTTTCATCACATTCCCAGTGGGTCAGAAGTTTACATACACTCAATTAGTAATTGGTAGCATTGCCTTTAAATTGTTTAACTTGGGTCAAACATTTTGGGTAGCCTTCCAGAAGCTTGCCACAACATGTTGGGGGAATTTTGGCCCATTCCTCCTGACACAGCTGGTGTAACTGAGTCAGGTTTGTAGACCTCCTTGCTTGCACACGCTTTTTCAGTTCTGCCCATGCATTTTCTATGGGATTGAGGTCAGAGCTTTGTGATGGCCACTACAATACCTTGAATTTGTTGTTCTTAAGGCATTTTGCTACAACTTTGGAAGTATGCTTGGGGTCATTGTCCATTTGGAAGACCCATTTGCGACCAGGCTTTAACTTCCTGACTGATGTCTTGACATGTTGCTTCAAAATATCCACATAATTATCCTACCTCATGATGCCATCTATTTTGTGAAGTGCATCAGTCCCTCCTGGAGCAAAGCACCCCCACAACATGATGCTGCCACCCCCGTGCTTCATGGTTGGGATGGTGTTCTTCAGCTTGCAAGCCTCCCCCTTTTTTCCTCCAAACATAACGATGGTCATTATGACCAAACAGTTACATTTTTGTTTCATCAGACCAGACGACATTTCTCCCAAAATTACTTCTGTCATGCACAAAGTATATGTCCTAACCGATTCGCAAAAACTATAGTTTGTTAACAAGAAATTTGTGGAGTGGTTGAAAAACAAATTTTAATGACTGCCACCTAAGTGTATGTAAACTTCCGACTTCAACTATAGATAGCAGCAACGCCTCGATGGAAGTAGAAGAGAGAGAGAGAGAGAGAGAGAGAGAGAGTCACGCCCATAGAGAGCCTTTGTTTCTCTATGGTGTAGTAAGTCAGATTATTATTTCTATGTGGGGTACTAGTTTTTTTTTCTATGTCGGTGATTTGTATGATTCCCAATTAGAGGCAGCTGGTAATCGTTGTCTCTAATTGGGGATCATATTTAGGTAGCATTCTTCCCACCTGTGTTTGTGGGATATTATTTTGTGTTTTGTGCACCACGTAGTCACATTTCATTGTTCATTTATTTATTGCTTTGTTTTTGCTAAGTTTCACTTTATAATAAATATGTGGAACTCAACATCCAATGCACCTTGGTCCATCTCTCCTCACGTACATGACAGAATAGCCCACCATAACAGGACCAAGCAGCGTGCCCAGGAGGAGAAGGGGTCCTGGACTTGGGAGGAGGTCTTGGATGGGAAAGGATCCTGGACTTGGGAGGAGGTCTTGGATGGGAAAGGATCCTGGACTTGGGAGGAAATCTTGGAAGGGAAAGGATCCTGGACTTGGGAGGAAATCATGGCAGGACAGGATAGCCTTCCTTGGCGGGAGACGCAAGGAGAGAAGGGAGGACAGTGACAAAGCCGGGGTTCGCGGCCACAAAGAAAGCCCAAAAACCAGCCCGAAAACATTTTTGGGGAGGGGCACAAGGGGTGAGGAGTGAACCAGAGCCAGTCTGGGAGAAGAGGGAGAAACTAGAGGAGAGTGAACGGAGAGAATCAGAGACCGTCAGTGAGTTGAGGGAGAATTTGGAGGAGAGAGAAATGAGAGAGTTGTTGAGTTGGTGGAGGATGCACGACATTTGCCCTAAGGAGCGTGTTATCAGTTTAATGCCACCTGAGTCATCTCTCCGTACTCGTCCCGAGGAGCGTGTTATCAGTCTGGTAAAATCTGTGCCGGCTCCACGCACCAGGTCTCCAGTACGCCTCCCAGCACTGTACGTCCTGTGCCAGCTCTCCAAACTCGCCTTGAGGAGCGTGTCATTTGTCTGGTACCATTTGTGCCGGCTCAACGCACTAGGTCTCCAGTGCGCATTTACAGCCCAGTACGTCCTGTGCCAGCTCTTCGCACTTGCCGTGCGAAGTGTGTCATCGAACCGGTACAATTGATGCCGGCTATACGCACCAGGTCTCCAGTACGCCTCCACAGCCCAGTACGTCCTGTGCCAGTTCCTCGCACTTGCCCTGAAGTGTGTGTTACCAGTCTGGTACAACCTGTGCTGGCTCCACGCACTAGGCCTCCATTGCGCCTACCCAGTTTGGTACGTCCTGTGTCTCCTCCTCGCACTTGCCCTGAAGTGCGTGTCCCCAGTCAGGTACGTCCTGTGCCTGCTCCACCCACTCGCCCTGAAGAGCGTGTCACCAGTCCGGTGCAACCTGTACCGGATCCACGCATCAGGCCTCCAGTGCGCCTCCCCATTCCGGTACGTCATGTATCAACTCCCCGCACTCTCCCTAATGTGCGTGTCACCAATCAGGTACCACCTGTGCCGGCTTCACGCATCAGGCCTCCAGTGTGCCACCCCAGATGTGCCAGTTCCATGCACTCCCCCTGAAGTGTGTGTCACCAGTCCGGTGCCACCTGTACCGGCTCCACGCTGTAGGCCTCCAGTGCGTATTCACAGTCCAGAGCCGCTAGCGAGGGTTCACAGTCCAGAGCCTCCTACGACGGTCCACAGTCCGGAACCTCCTACGACGGTCCACAGTCCGGAACCTCCTACGACGGTCCACAGTCCGGAACCTCCTACGACGGTCCACAGTCTGGAACCTCTTACGACGGTCCACAGTCCAGCACCTCCTACGACGGTCCACAGTCCGGAACCTCCTACGGCGGTCCACAGTCCGGAACCTCCTACGACGGTCCACAGTCCGGAACCTCCTGCGACGGTCCATAGTCCGGAACCTCCAGCGACAGTCCACAGTCCAGAACCTCCAGCTACGGTCCACAGTCCGGAACCTCCAGTGACGGTCCACAGTCCGGAGCTTCCAGGCAAGTCGTCGAGTCCAGCTCCAGGGCAGGAGTCTTCCTCTGCGCCGGTGACCAGTCCAGGCACGGCGTCCAGTCCCGCTCCAGGGCAGGAGCCTTCCTCTGCGCCGGTGCTCAGTCCAGGCACGGCGTCCAGTACAGCTCCATGGCCGGAGTCTTCCTCTGCGCCGATGCCGAGTCCAGACACGGCATCTAGTCCCGCTCCTAGGCCGGAGCCTTCCTCAGCGCCGGTGACCAGTCCAGGACCAGAGCCCTTCTCTGCGCCGATGTCCAGTATGGGCACGTCGTCCAGCCCAGCGCCATGATCGGATCCGGGATCTGGTGGGTGGGTTACGACCCGCACCGGAGCCGCCACCGAAACTAATCACCCCCCCACCCTTGGTTTCAGGTTTTGCGGCCGGAGTCCGCACCTTGGGGGGGGGGGGGGTACTGTCACGCCCTGACCATAGAGAGCCTTTGTTTCTCTATGGTGTAGTAGGTCAGGGCGTGACGGGTGTATTTTAGATTATTATTTCTATGTGGGGTTATAGTTTAATTTTTCTATGTTGGTGATTTGTATGATTCCCAATTAGAGGCAGCTGGTAATCGTTGTCTCTAATTGGGGATCATATTTAGGTAGCATTTTTCCCATCTCTGTTTGTGGGAAATTATTTAGTTTTTTGTGCACCACGTTTCGTTGTTAGTTTGGTTTATTGATTTATTGTTTTGTTTTTGCTAAGTTTCCCTTTTTAATAAATATGTGGAACTCAACATCTGCTGTGCCTTGGTCCGTCTCTCTACACGTACATGACAGAGAGAGAGAGAGAGAGAGAGAGTGAGAGAGAGAGAGAGAGAGAGAGAGAGATGCGCTATGTCTCTCAGAGTAGAATGGCAGTGATTGAGACCAGAGACTCTATCAGAGACGTTCTAACCACTGAGTGTGCCTCACCACCAGGGAAACCAGCAGCTCATCACCGACAGAGATCAACAGCACCCTGATTTCCTCTCCACCAGAAAAAACATGGGGAAAAGTCTGATGAAACGGAAAACTTCAGATTAATGTATACTTCAACAATCTCTCAGGTACCGATTTTGTTTCAAATGATATTCTCTCGCTCTTTACCAACTGAACATATTCTCTCTCAGGTCATTCTTCTGACAGGTCCTTCCAGAATACAACCTTTTATGGTGTTTATTCAATACAAGAGCAAGGTAATATTAATTAGAAAGTCTGTACTTCAGCATGTTCTCTGTAGCATGCAAACAATACTGCTCCATTCAGTGTGTTTATCAACTGTAAGTAAGTCTATCCTGGTGTTGGACCATGGGAGGGGATAGAATTGGTGGGGCATGCGTGTCTCCTTTTGTTGTCTCTTCTGGATAGAGTTGCAGGTGGCACATTTGCTGATAAAGATCTTTACGTCCTCCGTAATCCTTGGCCAAAAAACAGCATCACGTGCCTTTCTGAGACTGGCCTCTACGCCAGAGTGTATTTTGAGTGGACAGTCAGCTCGTAACATGTCAGGGATGAATTGTATTTTTTTCTTTGACATTAATTTAACATTATTTTAGGCAAGTCAGTTAAGAACAAAATCTTATTCACAATGACAGCCTACACTGGCCAAACCCTAACAACGCTGGGCCAATTGTGTGCTGCCCTATGGAACTCTCAAACACAGCCTGGAATTGAACCAGGGTCTGTAGTGACACTGAGATGCAGTGCCTTAGACCACTGCGCCACTCGGGAGCCCTGTTGAAGGCCCTATTTCCTTTAAATATCAGGCAATTTTCTGGGAGCTCCTCTTCACAGAAGGTTTGGTTCCAGGCCAGCCGTTGTTGACTTCTGCGTACAGAGCCTGAAACAGTGGGTTCTGGGAACAGTGCACTTTGACTGACTCCATTGTCTTGTTGAGATGTTGACATCACTGGTGTGATCCACCTGTTCCAGGTCAGTTGTGACCTTGCACGTGGAGTTGGTATCTTTGTAGCCTTAGCAACATTCTCTGCAGTCGCTTGGTTGCTGTGAAAAGTGATTTCTTGAAGATCGTCTCAAGTGGTTTGTGGTTTGTGTATTGTGATGAACTCTCTGCCATGCAGATACTGGTCAAACTTGTCACATGGAAAAACAATGGACAAGATATTCTTTCTCAATCTGTAAATATCTTTGTTCTGTCTGAGTCAATGTTCTGTCACATGCAACAGGTTGTCCTTTTTGTAGAAAGGGAAGAGAAAGGGTGATACCTAGTCAGTTGTACACCTGAATGCCTTCAGCTGAAAAAAGGGCTGTGCTCAAACCTGTCTCACTGGCATCACACTGCAGTGTGACTTCATCATTCACATAGTAGTATTTGAGTACTGGGTGTTGTGTGACTGACTGTTTGATAGTCTCAACTACTGCGTCATGCTGTGGTCGATATGTCCATCCAATGTCCTTGTCAGTCAGGTCTTCTGAGCGGCTCACACACATCAGATTATCGGGGCATGAATTTAGCAAGATATTTCACAAAACCCCAACAGCCGCTGTAGTGACTTGACGTCGGTCGGGGTGTACCCATGTTCTGAATGGCTGTTATTTTCTCTGGGTCAGGGCGAAGGCCCTCTGCGGTGAGAAGATGACCCATGTATGTCACACTGGGCAGCTTTAACCTGAGTTTATTTTTGTTCAGCTTCAGGTTGACATCTCTTGCTCTCTGCAGGCGAGCTCTGAGGTTTCTGTCATGATCTGCCATCGCCTCTTCGTTTGTGTCACCACATCCATAGGATAGAATGCCATCTGTGATCACACTCACTCCTTTTAGTCCCTGTAGTGCTTCACACTGTCTGTGCTGGTAATCTTCAGCTGCTGTCATGACTCCAAATGGCATTCTCAGCCATCTATACCTGCCTGCAGGTGTCCAGAAAGTTGTTAGATAGCGGCTCACTTCATCAAGTTTGATTTGCCAATATCCGTCTCTGGCATGGAGTACTGAGAATATCTCTGGCATCGAGTACTGAGAATACCTTTGTGTTGGATATCTCTGGTAGAATCTATTCTATTGTAGGCATCTGGTATTGCCAATCTCAGTAAGGCTTTGTTGAGTGCACTGGGGACTGTGCATATTCGTAGTTGTTCAGGTTTTTCAATGACAACCATGTCGCTGATCCACAGTGTTGGCTCTGTGACTTTCGTGATGATGTCTGCATTGTCTATTGAATGTATGGCCTTTGGGATCCTTTCCTTCAGTGGAATAGGTATCTGTCTTGGTAGCTGCTACACAGGCCCCGGGCAGCATCGTCCCTCTTCTAGGTGCAACTCCCCAGGACGGTAGCCAAGCTCATCCAACACGTCCGTGTACCTTGGAGACGATCTCCTCCATTGTCATGGTGACCTCAGTGGATGTGATGCTTGGGATGTCGACGTGTCTTATGTCTGTGGTTCACGTGTAGTAAGGCTGAGTGTGCCACGTTGTCATCAAGGCAAAGGGCGGCTACTTTGTAGAATGTCAAAATATAATATATATATTTTTTGATTTGTTTAACACTTTTTTTGGTTACTACATGATTCCATATGTGACCTTGAGATTTACCTTTGACATTTATCTGATCCTGCTGCTTTGTCTCATTTGTAGATTTCAGAGAGGGAAAAACAAACACACTCTCCACCTTCCCAATAGTATGTCACTTAACCTCAGGGCTATTATTAAGGAGATAAACCCATCTGGGAGGATCAACAGTGCTAAAAACACATTTACAGAGATACGCTTGGCTAAGGGAGGTTACTCAACACAGGTGGACGTACTCGTTACGTGTGTTATTGCGGTTTTGACACTGCCAGGCGTGAATGGACGCTTTGACACCTAGCCATTCCCAACAGCAGACTGAGAGAGAGGATAAGGAAAATATAGTCTCATTAAGTATTTAATCTTCTTCCACTGTTTGGAAATCAAATCAAAGTTTTGTTGTCACGTGCGCCGAATACAACCTTACAGTGAAATGCTTACTTACAGGCTCTAACTTACAGGCTCTAACTTACAGGCTCTATTTTACAGGCTCTAATTTACAGGCTCTAACTTACAGGCTCTAATTTACAGGCTCTAATTTACAGGCTCTAATTTACAGGCTCTAACTTACAGGCTCTAATTTACAGGCTCTAATTTACAGGCTCTAACTTACAGGCTCTAACTTACAGGCTCTAATTTACAGGCTCTAATTTACAGGCTCTAATTTACAGGCTCTAATTTACAGGCTCTAACTTACAGGCTCTAACTTACAGGCTCTAATTTACAGGCTCTAATTTACAGGCTCTAATTTACAGGCTCTAATTTACAGGCTCTAATTTACAGGCTCTAATTTACAGGCTCTAACTTACAGGCTCTAATTTACAGGCTCTAATTTACAGGCTCTAATTTACAGGCTCTAATTTACAGGCTCTAATTTACAGGCTCTAACTTACAGGCTCTAATTTACAGGCTCTAATTTACAGGCTCTAACTTACAGGCTCTAACTTACAGGCTCTAACTTACAGGCTCTAATTTACAGGCTCTAATTTGCAGGCTCTAATTTACAGGTTCTAACTTACAGGCTCTCTAAGTAAAGAAATAAAAACAACAGTTAAAAGACAGTGAAAAATAACAGTAGCGGGAAATGATGAGTAGAGGAAGATAGGTGTGTTTATGTGCCTGTAAAGGCTGTAATCTGGTCTCTAAATGCTGAAGTGAGACTGTAATTTCTTCACAATTACCCAAAGAGGAAAATAACATGCTTCCTATCATGTGACATCTCTCTTTGTGTCTCTGTCTGTCTCCTCCTTCCTCTCTTTCCACTCTCAGGTTCATTGTGTTTTTGCAGTGTTAAAGGAGACAGAGGGTTATATTTTAACAAACCTAACACAATGGTAAATCATAGCGCAGGTGGTAGCACTATACTCTAGGTTCAGGGGTGTGTCAGAAATATTTGTGGCTATTTTTACTAATAGAATGCTGGTGTTGGGGTTAAAGCACTATGTTTTGATGAATAAAGGAACTTGTGGGTGTGTCGAGGCACCTCACTGTCCAATCAGAATGTTCTCCATGATTAAATATGTGGTTGCTTCAAGTTGTGTATTTACTATTTTATGTATTGTCTTGAAATCAACCCCAATTGAAATGTTTGTCTGTTATAGTTTGTTAAACGAAATAACAAAATGGAGACCTATCTTTGCTAAATATTTTAACATGATCCCATTTGCAGTCCACATTGTTCTATGTAATTGAAGGCTTCCATAGCAGTCAAACTGATATAGAGGCTAGGCCAATTGCAAATTGCATTATGGCTGAACACGGACATGCCAATCATTGTCAATAAGAAAAATGACATTCATTATTGATAAGGCCTAAAGAGTGTGAATAATTCTATTCACATTCTAAACAAAACGAAACAACAATTTGTTGTTTTAAATAGGCTAAATACAGTCACATGTACCAGTATTACTCCCTGTGGGTGAATCCTATTAAAACAATACACACAATGGAGGGTTTTAGCACATCCAAACATTTCGCAATAACTGGAAAAAGATCCAATACAAAGAGAAAGGAAGAAAGTCCACTCAACGTTATACTGCTCCCAAATACACCCTATGTTTTATGACCATAACCGGGAACCATTTTGCAGATCACATTGCATACACACATGTCCAGAGGTTGCAACGCGTAGGTGTCATGGACGTCATCACCATAAAACCAGGAAGGTGAATCTTTATAATAAGATTGGTTGTAGTACATTTTAACAAAATACTTTTTTTTGTTAACAAGAAAAACACGTAAATGTAAAATGTAATGATATCATAAAATCGGCAAGATAAAAAAAAGAAGACGCATTGCTGTAGAACCAGCGTTCGTTATAGTCTAAGCTATAGCCTAAGGGAGGTGTTTTGAACACATGAAATGGAGAACAAGCCATTGTTACAGGTCACAGATGCTTCGCCGGTATTGAGCGGAGGTTCTCATCTTTCTTCGTGATGGACATGGACTCGTAGCCTACATCATGGTAAGGCGTTTATGCACATCCAAAATGGGATCTCCACGGCTAAAATAATGTAGGCCTGCCTACAATGCACAATGAGGAAAAAAGGGAGTGTCAGCTCACTGTTTTACTCCTCTCAAACTTTATATTTTAATAAAGCTTTGGTGGTTGAGATATATTTCCAGGTGGTCTCGGGAGCCAACCCCTTATTCGTCAGTCTTAACTTCATTGCGATTGCATTGGGCAGGAAAATAAAAAAAAAATAATTGAGAGGAAGTGAGTCTATGCTTGGTTTTATACGAAATAAAACTACATTGGAAAAAACACGAGTTTTTTTATGTTTCTAAATACAGGCACCAAAAGCACATTAGCCTTGCGCATATGGGCAGTGTGCATCCCGGTTGGATAGGCTGCGTTTTTTTCCGCTGTCAAAATTCATGCCATAACCAACTGCGTTACCCTTAAAATCTGCTTCTGCTTGGCCTTAAATATCCCAACCAGCGCTGCCTGAAATGAACACTTTTCACAAGCTTAAAAAGATTTCTAACCATCCCATCTGAGCGCAAGCCTGCTGATATAAGACTGGTAACTTGCCTATCCAGGCGTTAGAGCTGGGAAATGCCAGTGCGCCAATTTATACATGACAAAATTACAAACTATCTTGTGTTTTAACACTAGCGCCGCCTTAACGCGCGCCAAAAATAGAGCCCTTAGTGCCTTAAAGTGTGTACTTCCTTATTTAGTGTACACTCTGTAGTGTTACTGCATAGTGTGTTGGAGTCCCCAGTGTTCCTTATGGCCCCTATAATCATTGCATGTTGTCTGTTTATAATGGACGTCACCATATCATTGTCTTTATAAAGCCACAGAATGCTTGTTAGGAGGGTAACCGTATAGAGACACAATGTCCTGTTTTAGCAATGGCTTCACAAACCAGCTGAAACGTCTCTCCCCTTGACTTGGTTGTGTAAACCTATTTAATTAAAAAGGTTGTCTTGCTGTGATGGATATCTAAGAATCTTGTTTGACTCTATTTTAGTGGATGTGTCATATTTCCCCCCCTGAACCAAATATCTTTTGTTTTGCTTGTCAATGTTAATATTAGTCACCCAGCTTTAACCATCTGCTTGTCACCATGTACACGCTTACCACTAACGTAATCATCCAATCAAATGTATTTATAAAGCCCTTTTTACATCAGCAGATGTCACCACGTTCTTCTAGAGAAACCCAGCCTCAAACCCCATCCCATTCAGTGAAGTGGGGGGGAGGGAAGGGACGTGGGCACACAGACACTGCGCCCCATCATGATGAGTACAGATTTGTTTTGTGCCCCTCCCCCTCCATCAAAGAGTTCCCATCCATGTTTTACATGAACTAGAGTTCATGTGCATTCAGTGTGTGTGTGTGTGGAAAGGGGGGGGGGGGGCATGTGTGTGTGTGGGTGGGGGGGGGCATATGTGTGTGTGCGGGCGTGGGTGTGTGTGTGTGTGGGGGGGGGCATGTGTGTGCGGGCGGGCGTGGGGGTGTGTGTGCGGGCGTGGGTGTGTGTGTGGGGGGGTGAGGGCATGTGTGTGCGGGCGGGCGTGGGCGTGTGTGTGCGGGCGTGGGTGTGTGTGTGCGGATGGGTGTGTGTGTGGGCGTCGGTGAGTGGGTGGGTGTGGGTGGATGTCTACCATAGGACACCGGTGGCCTGTAAAGGAGAGAAGTGAGTCCTGACCTGTTGGGGTGACTGGTCTCCTCTGTTCAGCTGAAAGAGAGGGGGAGTGAGGGAGAGAGGGGGAGCAAGGGAGAGAGGAAGAGAGGGGGAGCAAGGGAGAGAGGGGCAGCAAGGGAGAGAGGGGGAGTGCGGGAGAGAGGGGGAGAGGGGGAGTGAGGGAGAGAGGGGCAGCAAGGGAGAGAGGGGGAGCGAGGGAGAGAGGGGGAGCAAGGGAGAGAGGGGCAGCAAGGGAGAGAGGGGGAGCAAGGGAGAGAGGGGGAGAGAGGGGGAGCGAGGGAGAGAGGGAGTGAGGGAGAGAGGGGCAGCAAGGGAGAGAGGGGCAGCAAGGGAGAGAGGGGGAGTGAGGGAGAGAGGGGCAGCAAGGGAGAGAGGGGCAGCAAGGAAGAGAGGGGGAGCGAGGGAGAGAGGGGGAGCGAGGGAGAGAGGGGGAGCGAGGGAGAGAGGGAGAGAGGGGGAGTGAGGGAGAGAGGGGCAGCAAGGGAGAGAGGGGCAGCAAGGGAGAGAGGGGCAGTGAGGGAGAGAGGGGGAGAGAGGGAGAGAGGGGGAGAGAGGGAGAGAGGGGCAGCAAGGGAGAGGGGGGGAGTGAGGGAGAGAGGGAGAGAGGGGGAGAGGGGGAGCGAGGGAGGTGAGAAAAGAAAGGAGAGAAGAGAAAGAGCAAGCTAGAGAGGTAGGTGTTTTTGAGAAAGCCTATTACATTGGCACCGATTCCGATGGTCTTTAATTAACTGTGTGTGTTTGTGGATGTGTGTGTCAGTGTGTGTGTGTTTGTGGATGTGTGTGTCAGTGTGTGTGTGTGAGAGAGAGCCCCTTTGACAATGACAGCGAGTGAATTTGCTGTCCAGCAGGGAGTGTAGGACAGGTGCTCTCTCTGATACCTGCCAGTCACACCGCACAGAATTACTGTGAAATAGCATAGCCGTGAAAGGAGAACACAGACACACACACACACACACACACACACACACACACACACACACACACACACACACACACACACACACACACACACACACACACACACACCCTCAGTCACTTCAGAATGTGGGCCAGTGACAGCAGCCTGTGATTGGCTTAACTCTCAGGACAGCCAGGTCGCTCCAGATCCAAGGCGAAATTCGACGTCCGTCCAGGTAGCCAGGATGTTGGGAGATTACTTTAAAACCGGCCACTAGGGACAACAGTGAGCGCTTTTACCATCAAGTATACTTTGCGGTTTGCTAGGTCGTTATATACCAGGATGACGGATGGGCGCAGGCACCGACTCAGAGGGTCGCGTGTTCAATCCCAGTGCTATGCACTCGTTCTTATAAATATATTTAAAAATGTTTACCCTATCCCTATCCCAAACCTTAACTCTTGTCTTAATCATTCAGGATGAGTCCAAAATCTTAACGCTAATATTAACCATTCAGAATGAATGCCTTAAATTAACCGTTTAGTTGTTTTCTGTTGTAACTGTTTTGCACATTTAACTGTCAGAACTTGATGTTTGGAGAAACCAGGATAAACGTCGGAATCTGAAGTCAAATTGGTATAACTGTGATATTTTGTTGCTCAGCACCTTGGACAGCTCCACTCACTGGCTTACAGGACAGACAGGAGGGACAGCTTCCCTCACTGGCTTACAGGACAGACAGGAGGGACAGCTTCCTTCACTGGCTTACAGGACAGACAGGAGGGGCAGCTTCCCTCACTGGCTTACAGGACAGACAGGAGGGACAGCTTTCCTCACTGGCTTACAGGACAGACAGGAGGGACACCTTCCCTCACTGGCTTACAGGACAGACAGGAGGGACAGCTTCACTCACTGGCTTGGACAGACAGGAGTGTGTGCCCTTACAAAGAGAGAGGAGACCACAGCAAATCATGACTGCTGCCTTCAGAGCCCACAATTTCAAACACAAACTTCCCTTCACAAAGAGACTTAGAGAAGTGGAGGAATAATCTTCAGAGCAGGACTTTCTACAGCCTATTGCGAAGCCACAGTGCAAAAAAAAATAATCTTATTTTCGTATTCTCCCTTTCTGGATCCAATGGATAGAATGTTGAGCTCACCTGTATGAAAGGAAATCCAACCAAAGAGAGTCTGTGAGGAGAGATAAAGACGAGTCATTTTTTGCCTTTAATGACCCCTCCCCTCCTCCCCTCCTCCCTCCCTCCCTCCTCCTCTTCTTCCTCCTCCTCTCTCTCCCTCTCTCACTCCACCCACCTCTTCTTCACCCTCAGAATGCCTTAGATGGTAGCAAATCACGATAAATGGGAAACATGAATTGTGTATTCTGTTTCCTCTCTCCTCCTGTAGGCTGGCTGCTGCAGCAGCAGAAGGGAAAAGGAATGCTCACTTGAATTATGCAACAGGCTTTAGGGGGCTGCTGCCTCTCCCACAAACGCTGAGATACTAGAAGAGAAGACGTCTCAGTCTCTCTCTCTCTCTCTCTCTCTCTCTCTCTCTCTCTCTTTCTCTCTCCCTCACTCTCATTATCTCTCTCTCTCTCTCTCTGTCTCTCTGTCTCTCTGTCTCTCTCTCTCTCTCTCTCTCTCTCGCTCTCATTATCTCTCTCTCTCTCTCTCTCTCTCTCTCTGTCTCTCTCTCTCTCTCTCTCTCTCTCTCTCTCTCTCTCTCTCTCTCTCTCTCTCTCTCTCTCTCTCTCGTTATCTCTCCCAGTCACTCCTATTCTCTTCCGCTGTCTCCACATCTGATGTTTCATTTTGTTAACTGCTCACTGATGAATAAAATAAGGAAGTCTATTTATTCGCTTCGTCCCCAATCCTTTTGAGCGCTGTTTTGATTTGTCGGTCACAGTTGAGGAGCCTTGACAATCACGCCTCTCAATTCAGGAAATAAAAGCAAACAAAAGTCTATCTCTGAAAAATGTAAAGAGGGGACATGAAATATATATATATATGCATACAATATATATATACATACATACATACATTGAGAGCGGTTTGAGAGTGGCTGGAGTTAAGTTACCCAGTGTGAGAGCAGCTAGAGTTAAGTTACCCTGTGTGAGAGCAGCTGGAGTTAAGTTACCCAGTGTGAGAGCAGCTGGAGTTAAGTTACCCAGTGTGAGAGCAGCTGGAGTTAAGTTACCCAGTGTGAGAGCAGCTAGAGTTAAGTTACCCAGTGTGAGAGCAGCTGGAGTTAAGTTACCCTGTTTGAGAGCGCCTGGAGTTAAGTTACCCAGTGTGAGAGCAGATGGAGTTAAGTTACCCTGTGTGAGAGCGCCTGGAGTTAAGTTACCCAGTGTGAGAGTAGCTGGAGTTAAGTTACCCAGTGTGAGAGTAGCTGGAGTTAAGTTACCCAGTGTGAGAGCAGCTGGAGTTAAGTTACCCAGTGTGAGAGCGGCTGGAGTTAAGTTACCCAGTGTGAGAGCGCCTGAAGCTAAGTTACCCAGTAGTACAGGATCTCTCGTTTATCGACTGGGATGCATCGTGTGGATGCACTCTAACAGGTCTGGGCACGGTGGGCTGGAGGGCACAAACAGTCACTGATATGATGGTAGCGACTGAATAAAATACACATGGATATCAGACACTGTATTGAGAGAGAAATCTGTGCTTGCATCAAACTCATCATTGTCCTCATTATTATCATTGTCCTCCTGCTTCTGTTCTTCATCCTCCTCTTCCTCATCATCCTCTTCATTATTATCATTGTCCACCTGCTTCTGTTCTTCCTCCTCCTCATCCTCTTCATTATTATCATTGTCCTCCTGCTTCTGTTCTTCCACCTCTTCCTCCTCATCCTCTTATTTGCACTCATCCTTCTCCTCCTTGTACTCCTCTTGCTTCTCTTCTTCCTCCTCTTCCTCCTCATCCTCTTATTTGGACTCATCCTTCTCCTCCTTGTACTCCTCCTGCTTCTCTTCTTCCTCCTCTTCCTCCTCATCCTCTTATTTGTACTCATACTTCTCCTCTTTGTACTCCTCCTGCTTCTCTTCTTCCTCACCATCGTCCTCTTCCTCATACTTGTCCTCATCCTCCTCTTCCTCCTCCTCATCCTCCTCTTTCTTGTACTCGTCATCTTCCTCCCCTTCCTCGTACTTTTCCTCCTCCTCTTCCTCATCCTCCGCTTCCTCATCCTCCTCTTAATCGTTGTAATTTGCATAATTTGGGAAAATGTATGAAAGTATATTTCTCTCTCATCTTGCCAATTTTCAGAGAGAGAGAGAGAGAGAGAGAGAGAGAGAGAGAGAGAGAGAGAGAGAGAGAGAGAGAGAGAGAGAGAGAGAGAGAGAGAGACAGAGGGAGACAGAGGGAGACACAGAGAGAGAGAGAGATGAAGCAGACAGACAGAGAAGAGGACATTGTGCTGAATAATGCACTCGGACAGATTCAGGGCTTGTGTTGTATTTCCCTAAGAACAGAAGGGAATTTCTCTGCTCTTTTAATTGGTTAACCTCTTCCCATTCTGAAGAATCCTATTTTTACCTTTTCAGGAGCAAGGTGTTGGAATAGCCTTGTCTCCCAGGGGACTGTGACGCTGTAGATGGGGTAGAGTTTCTGGACTATGGAAAGTAGATGCTGCGAGAGCAAAGGAAACCACAGACATCAAAAGAATGGAAATTCATCTTTAGGAAAACTTAGAGGAAAAAACTAATGAGGCAGTCTTTTTCCATTGCTAATATACATATATGATGTAAATCTGGGGGAGAAGTAATAAAAAATCACCCAGCTGGCACCTATTAGAACAAACGCCACTTACACAGCAAGTTACTTGGAAGCATACATGTGTAGGATCTTAATTTGAGCCAGTTTACTCAAACTGGAAAATAATCCTGCAACAACCAGAAATGTGAATTATTATGAATATTATAATTAATTTATTGTTTTGTTGTTGTAGGGGTTTATACATTTGATGTTGGGGAAATTACAAACTTTAGAAGCCTTTTTAACATTGAATTAACTACACGTTTGCATTTCCTGCACATTTCTCATCAAATTAAGATCCTACATCTGTTGGAAGATCCAACCTGGAGGATTCCAACCAGTGAATGACAGGCTTAGATACTTGAGCTTAAAATCGTAGATTTTCCTGTACTCTCTTGGGCTGTGAATAGCAATTTGCAGCACTATGTTCCTCCATCAGTTGTCATCACAAGAATTTTCAATGGAATTAAAATCACTCTAGCCGTT
>NC_092170.1:37217494-37219994 GCF_045791955.1 Oncorhynchus clarkii lewisi
GGAGCGGAGCTATAGTGAAGAGTGGAGCTGTGCTAGAGCGAGGAGCGGAGCTGTGCTAGAGCGAGGAGCGGAGCTGTGCTAGAGCGAGGAGCGGAGCTGTGCTAGAGCGAGGAGCGGAGCTGTAGTGAGGAGCGGAGCTATAATGAGGAGTGGAGCTGTGCTAGAGCGAGGAGCGGAGCTGTAGCGAGGAGTGGAGCTGTAGTGAGGAGCGGAGCTATAGTGAAGAGTGGAGCTGTGCTAGAGCGAGGAGCGGAGCTGTGCTAGAGCGAGGAGCGGAGCTGTGCTAGAGCGAGGAGCGGAGCTGTGCTAGAGCGAGGAGCGGAGCTGTAGTGAGGAGCGGAGCTATAGTGAGGAGTGGAGCTGTGCTAGAGCGAGGAGCGGAGCTGTGCTAGAGCGAGGAGCGGAGCTGTGCTAGAGCGAGGAGCGGAGCTGTGCTAGAGCGAGGAGCGGAGCTGTGCTAGAGCGAGGAGCGGAGCTGTAGTGAGGAGCGGAGCTATAGTGAGGAGTGGAGCTGTGCTAGAGCGAGGAGCGGAGCTGTGCTAGAGCGAGGAGCGGAGCTGTAGTGAGGAGCGGAGCTGTAGTGAGGAGGGGAGCGTGCCCTGTTTGACTGGAGCGTGGAGCGTTGGCCTTCTCCTCCGCTCCAATTCCGCTCTTGTAGCGCTCCAGTAGCGCTCACTGCACAAGCTCAGGACATGTCCGTCCCAGCATGCATTTGTGGTCTACTTGTGTGCTGTTATAGCCCCTTGCTTTATCTACTGCCATGGAGAAACTGATAAAATACACAGCGGCTATATCAAGGTGACTTACAAAGATGAGGACCAAGAGCAAGAGAGGGAGTGTGGTGATGTAATGTCCACAACTCTAGAATCATTGTGGAATCGGCATGTATCCCGAAAGCATGACAGTGTACTTACTATGTGCACATGCTAAATGAACGGAACAAGGTGGGTAGATAACTAAATGTGTCAACTCTGCATCCCTGCTCAGCCTGGCAAGAGTGGCCAAAAGGTTGTCTCGCGTCCCCAGTAGCTCTGTAAGAGTGGCCAAAAGGTTGTCTCGCATCCCCAGTAGCTCTGTAAGAGTGGCCAAAAGGTAGTCTCGCATCCCCAGTAGCTCTGTAAGAGTGGCCAAAAGGTTGTCTCGCATCCCCAGTAGCTCTGTAAGAGTGGCCAAAAGGTTGTCTCGCATCCCCAGTAGCTCTGTAAGAGTGGCCAAAAGGTTGTCTCGCATCCCCAGTAGCTCTGGAAGAGGAGAGAGGATGTTATCCGCTGCTGGCCGGCTCTCCAGACACCAACGCATGAACCTGAAGCAACAGACTGGCCAAACTAGTGTTTCTAAAAATTAACTCTAAAAAGTATTTCAAAGCAATTAATAAGTCATTTTTAATTTAATTTGTATTTAATTCTAAGGACGTCATAGCCTAATCACAGCCTGTATATAGACTTAAATGCTGAGCTATTTATGTCCCTACCAGCCTAGTGTGTCACACTCGCTAATGCTTCACAATGTATTTCTTTGTAGGCTCTAGCCTTGAAATAATTGAAATAATATAGCCTAAATAATTCATTTCTGTTCCTTCTTAGTCTCCCTGTCTGGCTCCTGACCTATTTAGAGAGTTTATATGCTGTTTAATATGACATGTAGCCTAATTTAAATGATGAGCACTTCTTACATTCCCCTTTTCACATTTATTTAAATGCTTTTCATTCATATCCAGGAAGTCACAAACATAGTTTTGGTTAAATTTTGATTTTAATCAATGGAGCTGGGAAGGTTTTTTTTTAGCAGAGCAGTAGGAAAGGACATGGAGAGGTACGCTAGCAGGACTTCCAACCGCTCAACTCCGCTCACATGCTTGGACGCAAACACACACACACACACACACATACACACATAGCACAAATGGACACACATATGGTAACACACAGTCATCTTACTACAGCCACAGCTCAGTCCTATTATTATCAGTGAGTCATATTCAAAACTCCATTCTCTGCTTCACTCCACTCCTCCTCATCTCCTCCACTACCAGGGAAATAACACCACCCACTCACCCCCCCCCCCTCTCTCTCTCCCTCTCTGTGGGATGGACAATGGGCTGCTGCTATGCCAACACTCACACACTGCCTGTCAGTTAGTCAACTGAGTTCAGGTGGTGGCAGAGACTTGACACAATCAGAAGGCCAACACTGTGGACCATTTTTCAAATATATTTATTTAAATAATTGTTTTAATATTGTAGATGTTCTTTTCCAGAGCAACTTACAGGAACAATTAGTGTTAAGTGCCTTGCTCAAGGGGCACATCAACAGATTGTTCACCTAGTCGGCTCGGGAATTCGATCCTGCTACCTTTTTAATGACCCACTGCTATTAGGCTTGCTGCTGCTTTATTAGCATACTCTCCCCAGAGTTGTAGTAGTAGACTGTAGTAATGGTATTATTATTATTATTATTATTATTATTATTAGTAGTAGTAGTAGTAGTAGTAGTAGAAGTAG
>NC_092170.1:37224994-37264994 GCF_045791955.1 Oncorhynchus clarkii lewisi
AGTAGTAGTAGTAGTAGTAGTAGTAGTAGTAGTAGTAGTAGTACAGTATTAGTAGTAGTTGTACAGTAGTAGTAGTAGTAGTAGTAGTACAGTAGTAGTAGTAGTAGTACAGTAGTAGTTGTTGTACAGTAGTAGTAGTTGTACAGTAGTAGTAGTAGTTGTACAGTAGTAGTGGTTGTACAGTAGTAGTAGCAGAAGTCGTAGTAGTAGTCACAGTAAAGGTCATTTTAAAACTAGTAGAAGTTGTGGTTGAAACGCTTTGTCCATTCTGTGGCTCCATTTCCGAGTTTGTGTTACTCTGTCACTCTCACTCTTTCTTCTGACTAACCAGGCCTGCTCCCAGCGGCAATCAGCGTACATAATTATCAACCAGACCAGCACACGTAGGATACAATTGGCCTTTTCATGCAAGTGAGTTTGTGTGTCCGTGTGTCCGTGTGTGTCCGTGTGTGTGTGTGTGTCCGTGTGTGTCCGTGTGTGTGTGTGTGTGTGTGTGTGCGTGCATGCGGATTGGTGTGGCCTTTTCAGCTTCCTTTGTTTTAATAAAACATCCAGACTATTAATGATGACACTGTGGAGTTCTGCAATATTCATAATGGATGGCTCTGTTAATGTAACTTGTATAATGGTCCAAAACACTGGACTCCTTCTGATTGCTTGTTATCACTGTCAAAGGGCTTTGCTTCTCATTTTGTTTCCTCTCTAACGTTTATTTTTGTAATTTTTTTTAAACTTATTTCGTTGCCCTGAGATACAGAGAACAGTCTAATTCAGTCATCTTTGGAGGGACATTTACAACGGTCTCCACCAGTCAATGCATTCTTGGATTCTTACAGGCACTTCACACCCCGCGTCATAACACTCTATGACAAAGTCATAAGCATGTCATAATATGGTCATAACACTGTCATGACACATTGTTTCTACACCTGTTGTGGCACATATTGTGTTATTTAATGGCTGGTTATGACACCTACATAAGAGTGTCAAAGCCCACTAAACCTACCAGAGTAGTTACTTTGTGGCTGGTTATGACACCTACATAAGAGTGTCAAAGCCCACTAAACCTACCAGGGTAGTTACTTTATGGCTGGTTATAACACCTACATAAGAGTGTCAAAGCCCACTAAACCTACCAGGGTAGTTACTTTATGGCTGGTTATAACACCTACATAAGAGTGTCAAAGCCCACTAAACCTACCAGGGTAGTTACTTTATGGCTGGTTATGACACCTACATAAGAGTGTCAAAGCCCACTAAACCTACCAGGGTAGTTACTTTATGGCTGGTTATAACACCTACATCAGAGTGTCAAAGCCCACTAAACCTACCAGGGTAGTTACTTTATGGCTGGTTATGACACCTACATAAGAGTGTCAAAGCCCACTAAACCTACCAGGGTAGTTACTTTATGGCTGGTTATAACACCTACATAAGAGTGTCAAAGCCCACTAAACCTACCAGGGGTAGTTACTTTATGGCTGGTTATAACACCTACATAAGAGTTTCAAAGCCCACTAAACCTACCAGGGTAGTTACTTTATGTCTGGTTATGACACCTACATAAGAGTGTCAAAGCCCACTAAACCTACCAGGGTAGTTACTTTATGGCTGGTTATGACACCTACATAAGAGTGTCAAACCCACTAAACCTACCAGGGTGTCATTAACTGATTATGATGGTCATAATGCTTCTTGACTGTGTCATTAACTGATTATCATGGTCATAATGCTTCTTGACTGTGGCTGTCAATTTGGGACGCAGAGGCTGTGTCAATTTGGGACGCAGAGGCTGGTATGTTGTTCCGGGGTCCTTGTTGGTCCCCGGTTTTATGGGGGGGAATGTGACGACCCTCCCACTCTGTCTGCTGTATTCTGTCTTTGTTCTTGTTTCCTTATTAGGATGCCGGTGGGCGGAGTTGGGAGGGTCGTCAGCTTCATGGGAAACACCTGGGCCAGGTGTCTCCCAGGATAAATAGACCTCTTCCACATTCATGGAGGAGACTCTCTCCATGCAGACACCTTTGTAGATTGTGTTGTGGTTCTTGGTGGCCTTTTGTTTGTTTGCTTTGGCACCTTTCAACACCCTGCATTATCACATTCAAGCACGCAAAACTCACTTACACTACTGATTACTGATTACACACATCATTGTATATTTTCCTTAGTTGCTTTAGTTAATAAATATATATTTTGTTACTCCTTACCTCCACGTTGTCTCCCTTTGTAACGGGCTTTGAGCCGGTTCGTGACAAGTGGGAGCTCGTCCGGGATGTTTGAACTATTGGTTTGGGAGACGTGGAGGTACGTGTTTGGTTTGAATATTGTGTTTGAGTGTGATAGGCCCAGTATTGGTTGCCTTTGTTGTTTGGTTTGTGTGCTGCGTTGGAGAGAGAATGGTTAGTTTCCAGGCCCTGCCTAGCCTGGAAACTCTTGTTCTACTTTCTGTTGGGAAGTCAGTCTGAGGAGGTGAGTAAATCGGCTGTGTACCTCGGTAGGAGATTTGTGTAGGGTAGTGGGACTTGCTACCCGGAGCTATAGTCTTTTCCCCTGATAGGCTTAGCGACGTGTTTCAATTTTGGACATGTTGGGCATGGTTAAATGTTTGTTATTTTTGTGTGGTGTCTGTGGACTGAGCAGTTGTCTCGGGGGCACATCCGTGGCTTGGTGGAATTTGCCAGAATGCTGGGGAGTTCTATTTCCTTGCCAGCGGGCTACAGTGCGTAAATACCCACCGCAAATCTGCACGAAGACTAGGGTTGAGTTATTGTAGGTTTTGGGGAAGCTCCGTATCTCATCTCTCTTCTGTGGTGCTCAGGGTGATTGTCATTTCTCTGGTTGTGGTCTGATGTGCTCAGCAGAGGGGTTGAGCAAGATTATTTACTTATGACTATGGTGTCTCATGTAGACAAGTTCATTCGCTTTCATCAGAGGAACTGTTAGAATTAGGTACTAAAGAACAGCTGTTGAAGATCGCTGAACACTACAAGGTTAAATGATTGAAATTAGTGAAATTCTGTTTCGTTGGAAGTGACTATGAATCGTTGGAAGTGACTATGAATCGTTGGAAGTGACTATGAATCGTTGGAAGTGACTATGGATCGTTGGAAGTGACTAAGTGACTATGAATCGTTGGGAGTTGTAAAAAATTAAGAAGGACCCTGATGTTCTTTTCGTTGGAGTTTGTAGCTGTTGTGGTCTTTTGTGCCATGTTCCTGAATGTTTACGTGACTGACCATTGGTTGGGGTTGTCATGTTCTATCTTTCCTGTCTGTTCCCTCCTGGTCTTGTGTTCTTCTTTCCTCTTAAATATTGCTTCCTATGCGTAAAGGTTGCTGAGGTCTGGGGAGGAGGAGGTTGGCTGGCGCAGGTGGAGGTGTGAACACATAACCCCTCACCAATTTGGGACGCAGAGGCTGTGTCAATTTGGGACGCAGAGGCTGTGTCAATTTGGGACGCAGAGGCTGTGTCAATTTGGGATGCAGAGGCTGTGTCAATTTGGGACGCAGAGGCTGTGTCAATTTGGGACGCAGAGGCTGTGTCAATTTGGGACGCAGAGGCTGGTATGTTGTTCCGGGGTCCTTGTTGGTCCCCGGTTTTATGGGGGGGAATGTGACGACCCTCCCACTCTGTCTGCTGTATTCTGTCTTTGTTCTTGTTTCCTTATTAGGATGCCGGTGGGCGGAGTTGGGAGGGTCGTCAGCTTCATGGGAAACACCTGGGCCAGGTGTCTCCCAGGATAATAGACCTCTTCCACATTCATGGAGGAGACTCTCTCCATGCAGACACCTTTGTAGATTGTGTTGTGGTTCTTGGTGGCCTTTTGTTTGTTTGCTTTGGCACCTTTCAACACCCTGCATTATCACATTCAAGCACGCAAAACTCACTTACACTACTGATTACTGATTACACACATCATTGTATATTTTCCTTAGTTGCTTTAGTTAATAAATATATATTTTGTTACTCCTTACCTCCACGTTGTCTCCCTTTGTTACGGGCTTTGAGCCGGTTCGTGACAGTCATTAACTGATTATGATGGTCATAATGCTTCTTGACTGTGTCATTAACTGATTATGATGTCATAACGCTTCTTGACTGTGTCATTAACTGATTATGATGGTCATAATGCTTCTTGACTGTGTCATTAACTGATTATGATGTCATAACGCTTCTTGACTGTGTCATTAACTGATTATGATGGTCATAATGCTTCTTGACTGTGTCATTAACTGATTATGATGTCATAACGCTTCTTGACTGTGTCATTAACTGATTATGATGTCATAACGCTTCTTGACTGTGTCATTAAGTGTATTTTCTACACGTTATTTAAAATATGATGGAAAAAAACCACGTCTCTGAAGAATTAATTTAAACAACAAACAACAAAGGACTTCAAGTGAAGGACAACTTTTTGTCAGGACAAGTCTTATGTAGGTGTCATAACCAGCCGTAAAATATACATATATATAATATATAAAATAATGTCACAACAGGTCTAAATCTATGGGTCATGACAGTTTTATGAACATGTTATGTATGACAAGTTATGTCAGCTGTTATGACCTATGTCATGGTTATGAGCGTGTCATGAAGTGTTTCCTGAACTAATCCTGCTAAGGTGATATAGCACAAAAATGCCCACTGGGCCAGGTAGACACGCTGTACATACTTGTGTGTTTACATGTTAGCAAGCACACTCATTTGAATGATTCTCTGCATGTTAAACCTGTATATCTATGGCAGAAAAACCAAGGGGACATTGGCCGGCTGTATATTTTACTCCCTGAAATGTAAGAACATGTTTAAGTGTGTGTGTGTGTGTGTGTGTGTGTGTGTGAACCTATCACATCGGTTGCTACACTGCTTGTGTTATGCCTGTCAGAAGAATCATACTGATTCACAGCAGCTCTTCTCTCAATAATAAATGTAGTTTCAAAAAAACACTTTATTTTCAAATGCACAATAACAATTGTGAAACAGAAGAGTAAGTGTGTGTCTGTGTTCCAGAGTGGAGTGAAGTAATTGTTTATTTCAGCCATCGGCTCAAAGTCAGTGAAGTGCCCCTCGGCAACGCGACCACAGTCACCGCAATCTGAGAGAGTCCAAAAAAACAGCGAACCACCACAACAAATTTAAGAGGAAATAATTGCCTCTAAACAAAGGAACGTGTGTGGGTTTGTAGTTTGTCTCTCTGTGTTGTGTGTATGCTGAATTGGGGGTTTGTGGTTTATCTCTCTGTGTTGTGTGTATGCTGAATTGGGGGTTTGTAGTTGGTCTCTCTGTGTTGTGTGTATGCTGAATTGGGGGTTTGTGGTTTGTCTCTGTGTTGTGTGTATGCTGAATTGGGGGTTTGTGGTTTGTCTCTCTGTGTTGTGTGTATGCTGAATTGTGGGTTTGTGGTTTGTCTCTCTGTGTTGTGTGTATGCTGATTTGGGTGGTTTGTGGTTTGTCTCTGTGTTGTGTGTATGCTGAATTGGGGGTTCGTGGTTTGTCTCTCTGTGTTGTGTGTATGCTGAATTGGGGGTTTGTGGTTTATCTCTCTGTGTTGTGTGTATGCTGAATTGGGGGTTTGTAGTTGGTCTCTCTGTGTTGTGTGTATGCTGAATTGGGGGTTTGTGGTTTGTCTCTGTGTTGTGTGTATGCTGAATTGGGGGTTTGTGGTTTGTCTCTCTGTGTTGTGTGTATGCTGAATTGTGGGTTTGTGGTTTGTCTCTCTGTGTTGTGTGTATGCTGATTTGGGTGGTTTGTGGTTTGTCTCTGTGTTGTGTGTATGCTGAATTGGGGGTTCGTGGTTTGTCTCTCTGTGTTGTGTGTATGCTGAATTGGGGGTTTGTGGTTTGTCTCTGTGTTGTGTGTATGCTGAATTGGGGGTTTGTAGTTTGTCTCTCTGTGTTGTGTGTATGCTGAATTGCGGGTTCGTGGTTTGTCTCTCTGTGTTGTGTGTATGCTGAATTGCGGGTTCGTGGTTTGTCTCTCTGTGTTGTGTGTATGCTGAATTGGGGGTTTGTGGTTTGTCTCTCTGTTTTGTGTGTATGCTGAATTGGGGGTTTGTAGTTTGTCTCTCTGTGTTGTGTGTATGCTGAATTGCGGGTTCGTGGTTTGTCTCTCTGTGTTGTGTGTATGCTGAATTGCGGGTTCGTGGTTTGTCTCTCTGTGTTGTGTGTATGCTGAATTGGGGGTTTGTGGTTTGTCTCTCTGTGTTGTGTGTATGCTGATTTGGGGGTTCGTGGTTTGTCTCTCTGTGTTGTGTGTATGCTGAATTGTGGGTTTGTGGTTTGTCTCTCTGTTTGTGTGTGCTGAATTCTAAATATTGTGTATACTTAGGAAATTGAAGTTGGCTTGGGAAATCTATCTAGCAGGACTTGGCATGCAGAGCAGGCAACTTTACCCATTCTCTCCTATTTAAGATGCTGTAGAGGGAGAGGGGAAGTGGTGGAGGCAGAGGGGAACAGGTGGGGGCAGTGGGGAACAGGTGGGGGCAGTGGGGAACAGGTGGAGGCAGTGGGGAACAGGTGGGGACAGTGGAGAACAGGTGGGGACAGTGGAAAACAGGTGGGGACAGTGGGGAACAGGTGGGGGCAGTGGGGAACAGGTGGGGACTGTGGATAACAGGTGGGGACAGTGGAGAACAGATGGGGACAGTGGGGAACAGGTTAGGACAGTGGAGAACAGGTGGGGAACAGGTGGAGAACAGGTGGGGAACAGGTGGGGACAGTGGGGAACAGGTGGGGACAGTGGGGAACAGGTGGGGACAGTGGGGAACAGGTGGGGGCAGTGGGGAACAGGTGGGGGCAGTGGGGAACAGGTGGGGACAGTGGAGAACAGGTGGGGATAGTGGGGAACAGGTGGGGACAGTGGAGAACAGGTGGGGAACAGGTGGGGACAGTGGGGAACAGGTGGGGACAGTGGGGAACAGGTGGGGACAGTTGGGAACAGGTGGGGACAGTGGAGGACAGGTGGGGACAGTAGGGGACAGGTGGGGACAGTAGGGGACAGGTGGGGACAGTGGAGAACAGGTGGGGGCAGAAAAGAACAGGTGGGGAAATTGGAGAACAGGTGGGGACAGTGGAGAACAGGTGGGGACAGTGGGGAACAGGTGGGGACAGTGGAGAACAGGTGGGGACAGTGGGGAACAGGTGGGGACAGTGGAGAACAGGTGGGGGCAGTGGAGAACAGGTGGGGACAGTGGGGAACAGGTGGGGACAGTGGAGAACAGGTATGGGGAAGTGGAGAACAGGTGGGAACAGGTGGGGAACAGGTGGGGACAGTGGAGAACAGGTGGGGACAGTGGAGAACAGGTGGGGACAGTGGAGAACAGTTGGGGAACAGGTGGGGACAGTGGGGAACAGGTGGGGGCTAGTGGTTAGGAAGCATGGGGGGATCACGGAAACAGAGACAGAGTGTGTAGTGAGAGACATAAATAGAGAGAGACAGACAATGCTCTCTAAGGTACTTTCTGGCAGACTGGGACAAGCTGCAAAACAGCTGCCTTAGCACTCTCCTCTCCCTTCTGCCTAACTCCCCAGTGTGTGTGTGTGTGTGTGTGTGTGTGTGTGTGTGTGTGTGTGTGTGTGTGTGTGTGTGTGTGTGTTTGTGTTTGTGTTTGTGTACAAGAGTGCCTTGGCAGTCCTTTCCCTTTACCCAGAGAGGCTAAAGCGCCCGAGGTTAGCTGGGGGGGTTCCGGCCGCCATGCCGGAATAGAACAGCAGAGTCTCCAACAGTCAGAGTCACAGGTAAACACACCACACATGGATGGCACCACCAACTTCTTGCCATCTGCCTCCAAACCAAAGTAGAGTATGTGCTTGTCTACCGTGTAAATCCCCCCCACATGAAGATTGCCTGTCCCCAGCCAAGGCCTTGTCAAATAAACCTTTCAAGGTTGCGTCAGACTTCTGCAGTGTAGCAACATGTTGTGGAACATCCCATTGCACCTCTAACCCAGACACATCTGCAACAGGTACAGGTGTTCCCACATACTTCTCAAGACGTTGCTGGCGGCGTGACTTTCTGTGCCCATGGTTCCCCCCTCGCTCAGACTATCACACAGTTCAGGGAGAGGTTGTAAACCAGCTTTGTCCACGATGGTGATGATGGTGATGATGATGATGTTGATGATGGTGGTGGTGATAGTGGTGGAGATGATTATGATGGTGGTGATGAGTGATGATGTTGATGATGGTGGTGATGAGTGATGATGATGATGGCGGTGATGATGATGATGATGATGATGATGGTGATATGAATGATGATGATGACGATGGTGATGATGATGGTGGTGGTGATGACAATGATGATGAGGATTGTGATGATGAAGGTGATGATGATGGTGATATGAATGATGATGATGATGTTGGTGATGACGATGATGATGATGATGATGGTAGTGGTGATGGCAATGATGATGATGATTGTGATAATGATAATGGTGATGATATTGATAGTGATGGTGATGATGATGGTAGTAAAGATGATGATGGTGGTGATGATGATGATGTTGATAATGGTGGTGTTAATAATGATTGTGGTGGTGGTTACGATGATGAAGATGATGGTGTAGATGATGATGATGATGGTGCTGTTGATGATGTTGACGATGATGATGACGGTGGCGGTGATGAAGATGATGATGATGACGGTGGTGATGATGATGATGGTGGTGGTGATGATGATGATGATGATGATGGTGGTGGGGATGATGATGATGGTGATGATATTGATAGTGATGGTGATGGTGATGATGATGATGGTAGTAAAGATGATGATGGTGGTGATGATGATGATGGTAGTAAAGATGATGATGGTGGTGATGATGATGGTGATGATCATTGTGGTGATGGTGATGGTGATGATCATGGTGGTGATGGTGCTGATGATGATGGTGGTGGTGATGATGATGATGATGATGATGATGATGATGATGATGAAGTTGCTGATGATGATGGTGATGATGGCGATGATGTTGACGATGATGATGACGATAATGGTGATGTTGATATTGAGGGTAATGAGGAAGAAGAGGATGACAATAAAGAAGAAGGTGATGCACCATTTTTAAAGCAATGTGACAGATGAGTGTTTCTCCCCTGGTGTGTATTTGTTGGTTGGAGAACTCCTGCCCATCTTGACTGGTTCTGCCTGGCTGGGGCTCGGCTCCAAAACCCCTCTGTCTTCATCTCTACAGGGACACCAGCAGGTGTGTGTGTGTGTGTGTGTGTTAGTCATTCGTTTGGAGGGAGATAGTGTGTGTGTACTTTAAGTATTTTTATTTCATTTTAATGTTTTTGTTTTTGTGTATATTGTAAATGTATATATAGTGTGTAACATACAGCATAAGGATGTCTTCGGTCTTGGCTTTATTGATGTGTGTGTGTGTGTGTGTGTGTGTGTGTGTGTGTGTGTGTGTGTGCGTGTGTGTGTGTGTGTGTCATCCCTGCTGTCCCTGGGTCTCATTAGCCACCTGTCGCGGGTGGTCCTATCATCGGACCAATCTGCTGCCATTCTCCTGGGCACTACGGCAACACTCCTGTAACCGTCGGCAACTGGCCTTGTTTATGTAGGAGATGAATGGGCCAGATCCCTGCTCATCTCGCCTAAAGTCTACACAGGGACAGGTGGTGTGTGTGTTCAGCGACAGAAGGTGCCGCTTCTCTCCACAGTTAGATCTTCTTGTGTTCCTCTTCTCTTTGCCCATATCTCCTGATCAAGGCTTGCCATTCGAGGCCATTCCTGAGATCAAGAAAGAGACACCAAGGTCATTGATTCTGTCCGTCCATCCCTCTTAAATTCTCCCTCCTCTCTCCCTCCCTCCTCTCTCCTATCTCCCACTCTCCTACTGTATATCCCTCTCTCCTATCTCCCTCTCTCCTACTGTATATCCCTCTCTCATATCTCCCTCCCTCCTCTCTCCCTCCCTCCTCTCTCCCTCCCTCCTCTCTCCCTCTCTCCTCTCTCCTATCTCCCACTCTCCTACTGTATATCCCTCTCTCCTATCTCCCTCTCTCCTACTGTATATCCCTCTCTCCTATCTCCCTCTCTCCTACTGTATCTCCCTCTCTCCTATCTCCCTCTCTCCTACTGTATATCCCTCTCTCCTGTCTCCCTCTCTCCTACTGTATATCCCTCTCTCCTATCTCCCTCTCTCCTACTGTATATCCCTCTCTCCTATCTCCCTCTCTCCTACTGTATCTCCCTCTCTCCTATCTCCCTCTCTCCTACGGTATCTCCCTCTCTCCTCTCTCTCTTCTTCTGTCTCCCTCCATCTCTCTGCCTATCTCTCTCCCCATCCCTGATCTGTCTCCCCAACCCCCATTCCTCTTTCTCTTTCTGTCTCTCTCTCACTCTCTCTCTCTCTCTTCTTTCTCACCCCCTCTCCTTGTCTCTCTCTGTCTCTCTCTGTCTCTCTCTCTCTCTCTCTCTCTCTCTCTGTCTCTCTCTCTGCCTCACTGCCTCTCTCTCTCTCTCTCTGCCTCTCTCTCTCTCTACCTCTCTCTGCCTCTCTCTCTGCCTCTCTCTGCCTCTCTCTGCCTCTCTCTGTCTCTCGCTCTGCTTCTCTGTAGCATCTAAACATGTATAATTCATCTTAATTACAAGGGGCCTCATCAAGTATTAACACACCACCTTGACTCCACTATTTCTAGGGTACAAGTTACCGGCGTGCTAGAGTAATGAAGCAGTAAAGCATGTCTAATACAGAGATAGGTGTTGGGTGACATAATGTGGTACTAAATGTTTCATCTATAAGTAATGAATGGGAATGTTTAAGTAGCCCTTTCCTGCAGTCAACAACCAAAGCGTCCTCTTTGGGCTCATGGCTGGAAAGTTATTCATATGTTTCATCATTTCATAATGAATTAAGATTATTTATTTATTTTTAACTGCAGAAATCTGTGTTAAACAGTTTTGTTATATTTCAGTCTTCTGTGATGTATATCAAATGTAGTATTGGGATGCAAACTCAAAATGTAATACTAATGTAATGAAATACATTTAAACTCTATATCGACATGGTACAGGTGTCTTCATTATTTAAGTCCGTAACTTTGTTTCAAAGTAGATTTGTTTAAGTCTACCAAAGAAACACTGTGTGACCCTAATTTAGCACAGTGCAGTAAAAGGATATATACAGTATTCTTACTATAGGGAGATGTATGGAAGGGCCTAACCTATGGGCCTTTCTAAGCCATCTAGATGCAGCCTTGTACGGTGCCTTCAGAGAAGGCTTGGCTTTGTTTTGTCACTGGCACATACACAATATCCTATAATGTCAAAGTGGAATTACATTTTACATTTTTAGATAAAACATTTAATAGTGAAATGTCTTGAGTCAATAATAATAATAATAAAAACAACAATAATTAATTTAATTTGTAAAGCACTTTTCTCTGACCCAAGGTGCAATAAAAATAACGAATAATAGTAATCATAATAACAACAGCTATACAAAACACAGACAACAATCAAAGCTATATCCAGGTGTCACCAGATCTGGAGGACATGATATCAGAATTAACAGAGGTCCTTGAAAGCTTTTCCCGAACAGCACGGTCTTGAGCTGTGCCTTTAATAGGACCACAGATGCTCTGCATCCCTAACAGTGTGTTCCTCTGCCACGGAGCAGTGTGACTGAAAGCCCTGTCACCCCTGTTTTGTTGTCTGCTGTGAGGCTGCTGAAGGGAGACAGACCTGGAGGAGTGAAGGGTGCATGTGGGGCAGGAGGGTAGGATGAGGTCAGACAGGTACTTGGGTCCAGAGTTGTGGATAGCTTGGTAAGTGTGAACCAGGATTTTGTGGTCGATGCATTAGCATACTGTATGGGGAACGAGTGGAGGCTGAACAGCACTGGACTGACGTGCTCGCAGGGGAAGGTGTGGGTGAGGACATGTGCAGAACAGTTCTGTTAAATATTCCCCTTTGTTATGACGAGTATACATGAGTTCAGGAGTAAAAATTCAGTTAACAAGTCATATTATAAGTTGAACGGACAATAATAGTGTTCAACGTGATTTTTAAATGACTACCTTCTCTCTGTACTCCATACATACAAATATCTCCTCTGTTGAGGAGAGCATTTCAAACACAGATTCAACCATGAAGACCAGGGAGGTGTTAAAATGCCTCGCAAAGAACGGCATGAATAAAATGAAAATAAAAAGCAGACATTGAATATTCACAGGGGAAGCACCTGGGTTCCACCGCTCATCTGAAGTCATTCTAATTCTCCGGTTGGAACGTTATTCAAGATATATGTAAAAAACATTCTAAAGATTGATTCAGTACATCGTTTGACATGTTTCTACTGACTGTTACGGAACTTTTGGACATTTCGGCACGTTATAGTGGACGCGCTTTGTGACTTTGGAATTGTTTACCAAACGCGCTAACCAAAGTAGCTAATTGGACAGAAATAACGGAAATTTTCGAACACATCAAGCATTTATTGTGGACCTGGGATTTCTAGGACTGCATTCTGATGAAGTTCATCAAAGGTAAGGAAACATTTATCATGTATTTTCTGGTTTCTGTTGACTCCAACATGGCGGATAATTTGGCTTCTGTTCTGAGCGCCGTCTCAGATTATTGCATGTGTTGCTTTTTCCGTAAACTTTCTTTGAAATCTGACACAGCGGTTGCATTAAGGAGAGGTATATCTATAATTCCATGTTTCTAACTTGTATTATCATCTACATTTATGATGAGTATTTCTGTTGAAACGATGTGGCTATGCAAAATCACTTGATGTTTTTGGAACTAGTGAATCTAAATAGCCAATGTAAACTCAGATTTTTCTATATAAATATGAACTTTATCAAACAACACATGCATGTATTGTGTAACATGGAGTCCTACGAGTGTCATATGATGAAGATAATCCAAGGTTAGTGATTAATTTTATCTCTATTTCTGCTTTTTGTGAATGCTATATTTTGCTGGAAAATGGCTGTGCTTATTGTGGTTTGGTGGAGACCTAACATAATCGTTTGTAGTGCTTTCGCTGAAAAGCCTATTTTTAAATCTGACACTTTGGTGGGATTAACAACAAGATTAACTTTAAAATGATATGACACATGTATGTTTTAGGAATTGTAACTATCAGATTTCTGTGGTTTGAATTTGGTGCCCTCTATTTTCACTGGTAGTTGTCATATCGATCCCGTTACCGGGATTGCAGCCATAACAAGTTAAAGTAACAAATTATTAAAGAGCATCAGTAAAATAACAATAGCGAGGCTATATACAGGGGGTACCGGTGCAGAGTCAATGTGCGGGGGCACCGGTTAGTCGAGGTAATTGAGGTAATATGTAGAACAGTCTATGACTAGGGTGGCTGGAGTCATAGACCATTTTTAGGGCCTTCTTCTGACACCGCCTGGTATAGAGGTCCTGGATGGCAGGCAGCTTGGCCCCAGTGATGTAATGGGCTGTACACACTATCCTCCGTAGTGCCTTGCGGTCAGAGGCCGAGAATTTCCATACCCATACCAGACAGTGATGCAACCTGTCAGGATGCTCTCGATGGTTCAGCAGTAGAACCTTTTGAGGATCTGAGGACTCATGCCAAAACTTTTCAGTCTCTTGAGGGGGAATAGATTTTGTCATGCCCTCTTTATGACTGTGTTAGTGTGCTTGGACCATGTTAGATTGTTGGTGATGTGGACACCAAGGAACTTGAAGTTCTCAACCTGCTCCTCTACAGCACAGTCGATAAGAATGGGGGCATGCTCGGTCCTCCTTTTCCTGTAGTCCACAATCATCTCTTTATCTTGATAACATTGAGGGAGAGGTTGTTGTCCTTGCACCACACGGTCAGGTCTCTGACCTCCTTCCTAAAGGCTGTCTCGTTGTTGTCAGTGATCAGGCCTACCACTGTTGTGTCATCTGCAAACTTAATGATGGCCCTGCGGCCTTGTGAATGTTAACCTGTTTAACGGTCTTATTCACATCGGCCTTCGGAGAGCGTGATCACACAGTCGTCCGGAACAGCTGATGCTCTCATGCATGTTTCAGTGTTACTTTCCTCAAAGCGAGCTGGTAGGCTCGTGTCACTGGGCAGCTCTCGGCTGTGCTTCCCTTTGTAGTCTGTAATAGATTCCGATGAGCGTCGGAGCCGCTGTAGTACGATTCGATCTTAGTCCTGTATTGAAGCTTTGCCAATTTATACTTTGTCAGAGGGCATAGTTGGATTTCTTATAAGCTCCATGAAAGAGGCAGCTCTGGCCTTTACCTCAGTGCGGATATTATATTGCCTTTAATCCATGGCTTCTGGTTGGGGTATGTAGGTACAGTCACTGTGGGGACAACGTCATTGATGCACTTATTGATGAAGCCAGTGACTAATGTGGTGTACTCCTCAATGCCATCGGAAGAATCCAGTAACATATTCCAGTCTGTGATAGCAAAACAGTCCTGTAGCTTAGCATCTGCTTCAACTGACCACTTTTTTATTGACAGAGTCACTGGTGCTTCCTGATTTAATTTGATTGCAGCCATAACAAGTTAAAACAGTTACAGAGTTTAATGGCTGTGATAAGAGAAAACTGAGGATGTATCTACAACATGGTAGTTATTCCACCACACTAACCTAATTGACAGAGTTAACCTGTTGAGTGTAGGGGGCAGTATTTTAATGTTTGGATGAAAAACGTACCCAAATTAAACTGCGTATTTCTCAGGCCCAGAATCTAGAATGCATATAAATGTCAGATTAGGATAGAAAACACTCTTAAGTTTCCAAAACTGTCAAAATATTGTCTGTGAGTTTAACATAACTGATATTGCAGGCAAAAGCCTGAGGAAAATCCAACCCGGAAGTGCTGTTTTTCCTGAAAGTTCTCTGTTCCATTGCCTGCTTTCGCTCCATTTAAAGGGATATCAACCAGATTCATTTTCCTATGGCTTCCACATGTTGTGAACAATCTTTAGACATAGTTTCAAGCTTTTATTTTGACAAATGAGCGAGAAAGATCACATCCATTGTATGGCTGGGTGCCAGCATAGTTTTGCATGCGCAACAGCTTGGAGCAGACATTTTCTCTCTCTCTTCTATTGAAGAAGGTACAGTCCGGTTGAAATATTATCGATTATATATTGTAAAAACAACCAGAGGATTGATTATAAAAAACATTTGACATGTTTCTATGAACTTTACAGATACTATTTGGAATTTCCGTCTGCCCGGTCTTGACCGCTCGAGCCTGTGGATTTCTGAAAATAACGTGCCAACCAAATGGAGGAATTTTGGATATAAAATAATCTTTATGGAACAAAAGGAACATTTATTGTGTAACTGGGAGTCTCGTGAGTGCAAACATCCGAAGATCATCAAAGGTAAGCGATTCATTTTATTGCTTTTCTGACTTTCGTGACCAATCTACTTTGCTGCTAGTTGTTTGTAATGTTTTGTCTGCTGAGAGAGATGTCCTAACATAAACGCTTGGATAGCTAAACTAAGCTGTGTTTTGCTATATTGCACTTGTGATTTAATGAAAATTAAATATTTTTATATTTTCCTGAGTGGCCAAGCTACAGTTTTGACTTAAATCTGCTTGCAAATCTATGGCAAGACCTGAAAATTGTTGTCTAGTAATAATGAATCACTTAGCAAAAGGTGATTCTAACATGTAGTGACTCAAGTGGGTTGAATTCTAATTTAATCAATAAATATTCACAAAGCTTTTATAAATGTTAGATTTTCTTCTTCCACTTTGCCACTACTGAGTATTGTGTGTAGATCGCTGACAATTCAATCCATTTAAATCAATTTTCTGTGTGTGTGTGGGGGTGGGGGGTCAAGGGGTGTGAATACTTTTTGAAGGAACTGTATGTAAACCTCTGATGGCCCAACCTCAGCCAGAAGACCAGGCCCTCTGAAACACTGGAGCAGCCCGTCCCTGTTAGGGGGTGTATAAAAGTGGCACTGCATAGACTCCTGTCCCTATTTACTGTGACAGAGCTCAGAGGGAACAGAACAGGCAACCCAGAGCCCTCTATCCAAGCCAAGGATCCATTTTACACACTCACACACACTCATGCAAATACACATAAACACACACACACAAATACACACAAACACACACCCACCTCTATATCCCTGCCAGTAAGCTGTAGTACACGGCTGTCTGAGCTCTTATGACAGATGGGAGTCACTTTGAAGAGCTTTGGACCATTATGCCTCACAAAGGAGCGACTACCTGGAACAACAAATCACTCTCTCTCTCCCTTCTCCTCTCCTCCCTCCCTTCTTTCCTCCCTCTCTGCAGGGCTTCACCACAAGAGGGGGGATTTACAAAACTGTCAGGAGAGAGAGAGAGAGAGAGAGAATATATATGGATGTAGGGAGAGAGAGGAGACAGAGGAAGACAGAGAGGTCATGAGCAGATGAGCTCCTGTATTTTTCAGCATGTTCTTAATTAAAGAAGATAGATTTAGAGTTAGATGAACTTGGATTTTTCGGCAGGGACTTATACAGGATATTACCCTCCACAACATAACCTTCACTCCAAATCAATACTCAAAACCTGCAACCTGATTTTCAACGGAATTATGTAATTACCTGGAAGGCTTACAACAACTAAAGATTATTGTTCACAAACTATACAGCAAATTCTCTGGCAAACAAACAGAGACCTGAAAACACCATCCAACCTGGAACTGATTGAGTAATGTTTAGTCTATATTTTATTTCCAAAAACCAGGCAGAAAAATACATTACAATGATATATTTTACTTTATAAATACTGAATGCTAAGTTAAGGCTACCAAGCTTGAAACGACTTCAATTAGCACTGCCGTGTCAAAGCCCTTGAGCCCGACAATGGCAGGAGAGTCAAACAGTCTACTCCAACCAAATGGAGAGGCCTTAGAAGCTCCCTGCTGTTCAGAGGTAATTCAAATACAGCACCCTCTGTATGTGAAGAATAACAAGACAAGAAAAGATTACAAAATGATGCTCCTTATGGAAAAATGTAGAGACACTTTTCGCTGACTATTATAAAAATGGGAACATAAGGAACATTATCTCCCACATAGACCACCCCCTGGCATGGCACAGTGCTATATTAACATCCTACCCCTCTGTTAAGAGGGGGGTGATACCGATGGGTTCTCCCTTGAGAAAGATACCCCCACCATGAGATGGTCGGACCAGACCGCCTCATTATATAACCCCACAGACGAGCAACGCCAAGCAGAAAGTCAACCCCCCAGCACAGAGTACTATTCCCTCATTGAAATGAGGGATAAATGAACCCAGCTGGAGGTAAGGCTGGTGGAGCTGGAACAGCAGGTGATTACACTCCAGTCAGCACAGACCCAGACAACAGTCCAGCACAACAACACCCCCTAGACCTGGAGAGCTGGAGGTGGAGAGAGACACATCTACAAGAGAAAGAGCAAGAGCAGGAGAATAACCATTCCACCCCAAACAACAGACCATAGACCCTGACCCCAGACCATAGCGTTGACAACACAGCAGGACAGACAAATGAACAAGGCCAAGCCAAGGGGATCCAACCCCCTCTGAGCACCCCCCCCCCCCTATCAGCCACCCTGATACCTCTCCTGACAACCCCCTCACACCCATTGAGGACATACACAAGACACAGATTGTACTCCTTATGGACTCAAACTATATGTGTGTCTAAACTCTGGTGTCCAAACACCCAGCACGCCCTAGACCTACTGTCTGAGGACCAATTAGGCCCACCCAGCTACATAATAACACACACAGGCACAAACGACCTGAAAGCACAGCAGGAAAGGGTGACCACAGCACTCAAGAGAGTGATTGAAAATGTTTCTTCTACTTTCTCCAACACACAAGTGGTTATCTCCACCCTGCTACCACGAAAATACTTCCACCCTGCTACCATACAGCGGGTAAACACAAGCATTTTCTGTGACTGTATCTCTAAACTAAATGTTTACCTGGCCCACCACTCCACCCTGGACTAGAACAGCCTCTATGACCAGGTCCACCTCTACAAGGCAGCAGTGCCCACCACTCCACCCTGGACTAGAACAGCCTCTATGACCAGGTCCACCTATACAAGGCAGCAGTGCCCACCACTCCATCCTGGACTAGAACAGCCTCTATGACCAGGTCCACCTCTACAAGGCAGCAGTGCCCACCACTCCACCCTGGACTTGAACAGCCTCTATGACCAGGTCCACCTCTACAAGGCAGCAGTGCCCACCACTCCACCCTGGACTTGAACAGCCTTCATGACCAGGTTCACATATATAAGGAAGCAGTGTCCACCACTCCACCCTGGACTAGAACAGCCTTTATGAACAGGTCCACCTATACAAGGCAGCAGTGCCAAACTTCGCCCGGAACCTGAAGGACATTGCTCTCAAACGCAGCCCCAACACTCCACACAGGAGCAACAGATCAATAGACACACCGCCCAGACCAGCGAGTCACTCTCCCAGACCTGCGGGACCCCACCCCAGACCTACAGAGAGAACCTACATCCAGACCACAACACCCCCAGATACATCCACACCACCACCCTAACCAATCAACTCCCCCCCCCCCAAGTCAACCATGCTCACACCCCATGTAGGCCCCCTCAGATCAGACCTATACCCCTCCTGCCAACCCCATGCACCCCACCCCCACAAAGAGGGCCTCAACATGGAAGTCAAACATACGCCCAGGCCGTGAGCGGGCAAACAGGCCAAACCCCCACTCTTACACTAGCCCAAGCCAAAGGAATGTACCAGATGCTGAGCAGGCATCACACTTCTGTCCTGAGGCTAAACCACATTGCCAACAACATTGGACACTTTATGGAACACAAAGCCTTCAGATAACCTTCAGGCCTTAGGTTATCTGCCTTTGGCCTAAAGAGCAGGAACCTGGATTTCATCGAATAAATCAGGAAATACAGACATTGTCTTCCTGCAAGAAACATGGTATAATGTACAAACCCAGAGGTTGCCCTCTAGGTTACAGAGAGCTGGTAGTCCCATCCACCAAACTACCAGGTGTGAAACAGGGAAGACACTCAGGAGGTATGCTAATTTGGTGTAGAGCAGACCTAACTCACTCTATTAAATTAATCAAAACAGGAACATTTTACATTTGGTAAGAAATTCAAATGGAAATTATCTTAACAGAGAAAAATGTCCTCCTGTGTGCTACCTATATCCCCCCACTAGAATCCCCATATTTTAATGAAGACAGCCTCTCCATCCTGGAGGGGGAAATCAATCATTTCCAGGCCCAGGGACATGTACTAGTCTGTGGCGACCTGAATGCCAGAACCGGACAAGAACCTGACACCCTCAGCACACAGCGGGACAAAGACCTGCCTGGAGGTGACAGCATTCCCTCCCCCATATGCCCCCCTAGGCACAACTATGACAACATAACAAACAAAAACGGGTCACAACTCCTGCAGCTCTGTCGCACGCTGGGTATGTACATAGTCAATGGTAGGCTTCGAGAGGACTCCTATGGTAGGTGCACCTATAGCTCATCTCTTGGCAGTAGTACTGTAGACTACTTTATAACTGACCTCAACCCAGAGTCTCTCAGAGCGTTCACAGTCAGCCCACCAACACCCTTATCAGACCACAGCAAAATCACAGTCTACTTGAACAGAGTGATACTCAGTCATGAGGCATCAGAGCCAAAGGAACAGACTAATATTAAGAAATGCTATAGATGGAAGGAAAGCAATGTGGAAACCTACCAAAAAACGGTGAGGCAACAACAAATTCAATCCCTTTTAGACAACTTCCCGGACCAAACATTTGACTGTAATAGTGAAGGTGTAAACTTGGCAGTAGAAAACCTAAACAGTATATTTGACCTCTCAGCTAAACATTGCAAACAGAAAATGGACAACAATGACAAAATGGTTTGATGAAGAATGCAAAAACTTAAGAAAGAAATCGAGAAACCTGTCCAACCAAAAAAATAGAGACCCAGAAAACCTGAGTCTACGCCTTCACTATGGTGAATCACTAAAGCAATATAGACATACTCTACGGAAAAAGTAGGACCAGCACGTCAGAAATCGGCTCAATGTAATTGAATAATCCATAGACGATAACCACTTCTGGGAAAATTGGAACAACAACACAAAGAATTATCTATCCAAAATGGAGATGTATGGGTAAACCACTTCTCCAATGTTTTTGGCTCTATAACAAAGAACAAACAGCAAAAACATATATAATCAAATACAAATCTTAGAATCAACTATTAAAGACTACCAGAACCCACTGGATTCTCCAATCACATTGAATGAACTACAGGACAAAATAAAAACCCTCCAACCCAAAATGGCCTGTGGGGTTGATGGTATCCTCAATGAAATGATAAAATATACAGACAACACATTCCAATTGGCTAAACTTAAACTCTTTAACATCATCCTTAGCTCTGGAATCTTCCCCAATATTTGGAACCAATGACTGATCACTCAAATCCACAAAAGTGGAGACACATTTTCTCTGTGAAAACAATGTACTGAGCAAATGTCAAATTGGCTTTTTACCAAATTATCGTACGACAGACCACGTACTCACCCTGCACAGCCTAATTGGCAAACAAACAAACCAAAACAAAGGCAAAGTATTCTCATGCTTCGTTGATTTCAAAAAAGCCTTTGACTCAATTTGGCATGAGGGTCTGCTATAGAAATTTATGGAAAGTGATGTTGGGGGAAAAACATACGACATTATAAAATCCATGTAGACAAATAAGTGTATGGTTAAAATTGGCAAGAAAAACATTTCTTCTCACAGGGCAGTGGGGTGAGACAGAGATGCAGCTTAAGCCCCACCCTCTTCAACATATGTAAAAATGACTTAGCGAGGGCACTAGTACAGTCTGCAGCACCCGGCCTCACCCTGCGAGAATTTGAAGTCAAATGTCTACTGTTTGCTGATGATCTGGTGCTTTTGTCACCAACCAAGGAGGGCCTACAGCAATATCTAGATCTTCTGCACAGATTCTGCCAGACCTGGGTCTTGACAGTAAATCTCAGTAAGACCAAAATAATGGTGTTCCAAAAAAGGTCCAGGCACCAGGACCACAAATGCATGTTCCATCTAGACACTGTTGCCATAGAACACACAAAAAACTACACATACCTTGGCCTAAACATCAGCACCACAGGTAACTTCCAGAAAGCTGTGAAAGATCTGAGAGATAAGAAGGGCCTTCCATGCCATCAAAAGGAACATAAAATTTGACATACTAACTAGGATCTGGCTAAAAATACTTGAATCAGTTATAAAACCCATTGCCCTTTTTTTAAATAAATTTTACTAGGCAAGTCAGTTAAGGAAAAAATATTATTTTCAATGACAGCCTAGGAACGACAGATTGTTACTTTGTCAGCTCGGGGATTCTGTAACTGTTCAGTTACTATCCAATGCTTTAACCACTAGGCTACCTGCCACCCTTTTCTGGTTGTGATGCCGCCCTTTCTGGTTGTGATGTCTGGGGTCCGCTCACCAACCAACACCAAATAATGCACGCAAAGCAGAATTAGGCCGATACCCTCTAATTATCAAAATCCTGTCAATTCTACAACCACCTAAAAGGAAGCGATTCCCAAACCTTCCATAACAAAGCCGTCACCTACAGAGATGAACCTGGAGAAGAGTCCCCAAAGCAAGCTAGTCCTGGGGCTCTGTTCACGAACACAAACACACCCCACAGAGCCCCAGGACAGCAACACACTTAGACCCAACCAAATCATGAGAAAGCAAAAAGATAATTACTTGACACATTGGAAAGAATTAAGAAAAAACTGAGAAAACTAGAATGCTATATGGCCCTAAACAGAGAGTACACAGTGGCAGAATACCTGACCACTGTGACTGACCCAAACTTAAGGAAAGCTTTGACTATGTACAGACAGTGAGCATAGCCTTGCCATTGAGAAAGGCCGCTGTAGGCTGATATGGCTCAAGAGAAGACAGGCTATGTGCACATTGCCCACAAAATCAGTAGGAATCTCCTGCCAAATGTATGACCATATAAGATACATATATTCCCTCAGATTCCACAGATCCACAAAAAATTCAAAAACATATACGATTTTGAGAAGCTCCAATATCTACTGGGTGAAATACCACAGTGCACCATCACAGTAGCAATATTTGTGACCTGTTGCCACGAGAAAAGAGCAACCAGTGAATAACAAACACCATTGTAAGTAAAACCCATATTTATGTTTATTTATTTTCCCTTTTGTACTTTAACCATTTGCACATCGTTATGACATTGTATATAGATGTAACAGGGTTATATTGGTGATTCCCCTTGCCACTTTATTGTTAAGCCAATGGGTTTTTGGTTTTAGTTTTGTCTTGCCTTCACCTACTCAACATGGCTTCTTATTGGCTGGTTTGCGTAGCTTGCTTACGAGGGAGGATGTTTCAGTTAGAATCCTCCCAGTGAACAAGCACCAAACCAGCGGTAAGTTTTTGGTTGCAAAGCACTGCTCGTCAAAAGTGATTTTTATACTCCCAAGTGATGATTTAAATGTACAATTTCTATCAGTTTGTTTGTAAATGTTATTCGAACATCACACATAAGATGCAGCTGTTTTTTTTTGGTGCATATTTGTTATACATTTAGTTGTTGAGAATTCCAGCTAATACTAGCTAGCAACTTACTGTGTCTGGTGGGGGGGTTCGTATATTTTGTACAGTGCGTGAGTGCAGAGTTGGATGGTGAGCTGTGCATTGCATGTCGTGCAATTTTGTGCTGTTTCTATCAGAATAAATCTCTATGATTGGTGCTACAAGTTGGAGTTCATGTCAATGACTGATTGTACACAACGCAAGAAGAGTACTGTTACAGTGGTGCCGTGACCCTGATCACTGGTTGCTGTGCAAAAGGAGGAGGTCAAAAGGGGGGTGAGTGTAACCGATGTGAAATGGCTAGCCAGTTAGTAGAGGTGCTCGCTAATAGCGTTTCGATCGGTGACGTCACTCGCTCTGAGACCTTGAAGTAGTGGTTCCCCTTGCTCTGCAAGGGCCGCGGCTTTTGTGGCGCGATGGGTAACGATGCTTCGAGGATGGCTATCGTCGATGTGTGCAGAGGGTCCCTGGTTCAAGCCCAGGATGGGGCGAGTAGAGGGATGGAAGCTATACTGTTACATAGACGTAATATGACATTTGTAATGTCTTTATTATTTTGGAACTTCTGTGAGTGTAATGTTTACTGTTCATTTTTATTGTTGATTTCACTTTTGTATATTATCTACTTCACTTGCTTTGGCAATGTTAATATATTTTTCCCATGCCAGTAAAGTGCCTTGAATTGGATTGAATTGATTGAAATGAATTGAATTGAGAGAGGAGAGAGGAGATGTGGGTTGTAGGATGTGCAGTATGGCTCTGGAAGGTCCATAAAGGTGAAAGGCTTGGCACACCTTTAGTAAAGCAGGGAGGGATTAGAGAGAATGAGGGAGAGAGAAACAGATGTGGTAGTATCGTGATGTAACCGCAGGTCACCTTGAAACTGCTGGAAGGTCATTAGATGAAGATGAATCAGAGATGAATCTCAAACTTTGGGAAAATCTCTGGAACATTATGGCATGATTGTGACATCATATATTACCACAGCAGATGCTTCGACGGAGGTTAACTGCCAACACAGAGCTAATAATGTCAGTCCGTTACAATCAAACCCACTTGCAGGTACATGAACATGCACACATACGCACTCAGACTCACACACACACACTGTATTTTATGACTGTGCAGTTGGAGGTCTATTGGAGAAGTGCGAACCCATCTGGTCCTGTAGTGAAGAGTGTGTATGTGTATGGTGTTTTTGTGTGTCTGTGCATGTGTGTGTGTGTGTGTGCATGTGTTTGAGTGTCTGTGAATGTCTGTGTGTGATTGTGTGTGTGTCTCCTGTAGTGCCGCAGGCTTGTAGACATGTCTGTTCCTGCCACGGCTTGCTACATGATACAGAACATATCTATCTATCCACTTCTCTCTGTTTCTGGGTAAGAAACCAGGATAGCTATTGATACTGCTACCCTGAGGTATCAACACAATACCTTAGACCAAGGGCAGCTACTGGTACCCTGAGGTATTAACACAAGACCTTAGACCAAGGGCAGCTACTGCTACTCTGAGGTATCAACACAAGACCTTAGACCAAGGGCAGCTACTGGTACCCTGAGGTATCAACACAATACCTTAGACCAAGGGCAGCTACTGGTACCCTGAGGTATCAACACAAGACCTTAGACCAAGGGCAGCTACTGCTACTCTGAGGTATCAACACAAGACCTTAGACCAAGGACTGCTACTGGTACCCTGAGGTATCAACACAAGACCTTAGACCAAGGGCAGCTACTGGTACCCTGAAGTATCAGCACAAGACCTTAGACCAAGGACAGCTACTGCTACTCTGAGGTATCAACACAAGACCTTAGACCAAGGTCAGCTACTGGTACCCTGAGGTATCAACACAAGACCTTAGACCAAGGGAAGCTACTGCTACTCTGAGGTATCAACACAAGACCTTAGACCAAGGGCAGCTACTGGTACCCTGAAGTATCAACACAAGACCTTAGACCAAGGGCAGCTACTGGTACCCTGAGGTTTCAACACAAGACCTTAGACCAAGGGCAGCTACTGGTACCTTGAGGTATCAACACAAGACCTTAGACCAAGGGCAGCTACTGGTACCCTGAGGTATCAACACAAGACCTTAGACCAAGGGAAGCTACTGGTACCCTGAGGTATCAACACAAGACCTTAGACCAAGGGCAGCTACTGGTACCCTGAGTTATCAACACAAGACCTTAGACCAAGGGCAACTACTGGTACCCTGAAGTATTAACACAAGACCTTAGACCAAGGGCAGCTACTGGTACCCTGAGGTATCCAAACAAGATGTTTCACCATACCTGATACCTTGCTGTGCTGCTGCTTCAGTGTCAACTGTTCTGACTGCGGCGATGGAAACCTGACCTGTTCACCGGACGCGCTACCTTGTCCAGGACCTGCTGTTTTCAATCTTCTCTCTCTCCCTCTCCGTCTAAATTCAATGTTCAATTCAATTCAGTAGACTGTATGGACATGGAAAGTTAAGAATCCTAACATTGTCAAAGTACACAAATAACAACAGTGGTGGGGACCGATAGCAATAACGCGACACTAATAGTAGTAGTGAAAATGGTATTACCATTAACATCAACTACAACAACAATATAAATAATAATAATAATAAGAGAATTAATACAAATAATAATACAAATAATATAAATAATAATAATATACATAATAATACACATAATGAAATAAATAACAATAATAATAATAGTAATATAAATAATAATATACATAATAATAATATAAACAACAATAATAATAACCGTACTAATATAAATAATAATAGTAATAATTATACTAATAATAATACATTAAAGCAACAGTAGTAGGCCACAACATGACCGAGAAGCCACATGGCATGGTATGAAAGCCAAAACTAAACTCAAAGGGAAATATTATTGACATTACATTGCCTCATCTCTCTCTCTCTCTCTCTCTTTCCCTCCCTCGCCCTCTCTATCGCACCTGCTGTCTCGACCTCTGAATGCTCGGCAATTTTCATAGCCACCGTGCTTCTTCATCTGCATTGCTTACTCATTGGAGTTTTAGGCTGGGTTTCTGTATAAGCACTTGGTGACATCTGATGATGTAAAAAGGGCTTTATAAGTACATTGTATTTTCTTAGACCAAGGGCAGCTACTGCAACCCTGAGCAATCAACACAAGACCTTAGACCAAGGTGTGTTGGTTTGTATGTGGATAGAGAGAATAAAAAGCTATAAAGAGCAGGCAATCTAAAGGTGAGATCAAGCAATCTAAAGGTGTCAACTCCTGATAGACAGAGGGGAAAAAAGATGAGATTTGAAGAGTGCTTATACATTTGTCTGACCATGAAAATAGCTAGCTATATCTGCCTGTTCCCAATCCAAACAGCTAGCTATATCTGCCTCTTCCCAATCCAAATAGCTAGCTATATCTGCCTCTTCCCAATCCAAACAGCTAGCTATATCTGCCTGTTCCCAATCCAAATAGCTAGCTATATCTGCCTGTTCCCAATCCAAACAGCTAGCTATATCTGCCTGTTCCCAATCCAAACAGCTAGCTATATCTGCCTGTTCCCAATCCAAACAGCTAGCTATATCTGCCTGTTCCCAATCCAAACAACTAGCTATATCTGCCTGTTCCCAATCCAAACAGCTAGCTATATCTGCCTATTACCAATCCTTGGGGCAAGAAGGTGTTTGTGTACTCATTCTTTTATGTCCGGAAGAAAGAGAGGGAGAGAAAGGAGTGGGGAGATACACAAATAGACATTGAGCGATAGAGATTTCAAAGTGCTCCTGTTTCTTATCAGCAGAGGTCAGTCAAGCCATTACGTGACACATTGATTTATTGTCTTTGAGTGTTAGTGTGTATGTTTGCATGTGTATGCGTGTGTGTGTGTGTGTGTGTGTGTGTGTGTGTGTGTGTGTGTGTGTGTGTGTGTCTGTGTGTGTGTGTGCGTGTGTGCATGCGTGTGTGTGTATGCCCACGTGAGCGTTCACTCGCACGTCTGTATGGGCCTGTATCTGTGCATGTACTGTAAGTCAGCACCCTGCAGGAAAGTATGGAAAGTGTATGGTGTGTGTATGTGTGTGTGGTGTGTGTGTGTGACTGTGTTTAAAACCTCTTAAGTCTACCCCTTCCTTTTTCGAACATTCTGTTAAAAATCGCGCAACTTTTCAGCGTCCTGCTACTCATGCCAGGAATATAGTATATGCATATGATTAGTATGTGTGGATAGAAAACACTCTGAAGTTTCTAAAACTGGTTAAATCACGGCTGTGACTATAACAGATTGTGTGTTTCATTGAAAAACGCAAGAAAAACTGCTCTCTGAAAGCTAAAAATAATTTCCATAAGTCACTTTCATGAGTTGTTAAAAGGGGACAAAATTTAATATCGACCTGCATGCAATTCATACAAATTCCACACGATGTCGCCATTGTCGTCATTTTCAATTGAATTTTTTGTTGGAAAATCCAACTATCTGGATTCCGTTTCTTCCGGTCTCCACCAGGCTCTTTTCAATGTGGACATTGGCAGCCATTGATTTGCAGACGAGGAGCTATTGAATATACATCGCCCTGTAATAATTTTGATAGATTATAAACGTTTACTAATACCTAAAGTTGGATTACAAAAGGATTTCGAAGTGTTTTGTGAAAGTTTATCGTCAACTTTTTTAATTTAAAAATATGACGCAGCGTTTAAAAACGATGTTTTTTTCTGAATGACACAGCTTCCATAGAAAGCTATTTTGGGTATATATGGACCGATTTAAACGAAAAAAAGACCCAATAGTGATGTTTATGGGGCATATAGGAGTGCCAAGAAAGAAGCTCGTCAAAGGTAATGAATGTTTTATATTTTATTTCTGCGTTTTGTGTTGCGCCGGCTAAGCTATATCTTTGTTTACATCGCATTCAGGCATTTTGGGGTATTGCATGCTATCAGATAATAGCTTCTCATGCTTTCGCCGAAAAGCATTTTAAAAATCTGACTTGTTGGCTAGGTTCACAACGAGTGTAGCTTTAATTCAATACCCTGCTTGTGAATTTTGATCAAGGTTTGAGTTTTAACGAGTACATTTAGCATTTAGCGTAGCGCATTTGCATTTCCAGGTGCCTAGTTGAGACATATGCGTCTCAAGTAGAATCAAGAAGTTAAAGCTGGTTGACTTGCTGTCTTCAGCCCCCTAATGATTATTGCTGTCTATGGAAATACCTGAGATTTCAGCACCACCATCTAGGAGGGAGCATGGTTGTTTTTAGCCAATTTCTCCCACTGAGTTGATCAGGAGTAAAACATATCAATCACAACAGCTGCTGACAGGCCTCTGGCCCGATTACTGACAGTGGCTATTGTTCAAGGGGAGAGTAATCCACGGAGATGGCTGCTGTTGTTTAAGAGGAGAGTAATCCACGGAGATGGCTGCTGTTGTTTAAGAGGAGAGTAATCCACGGAGATGGCTGCTGTTGTTTAAGAGGAGAGTAATCCACGGAGATGGCTGCTGTTGTTCAAGGGGAGAGTAATCCACGGAGATGGCTGCTGTTGTTCAAGAGGAGAGTAATCTACGGAGATGGCTGCTGTTGTTCAAGAGGAGAGTAAATCCACAGAGATGGTTGCTGTTGTTCAATAGGAGAGTAAATCCACAGAGATGGCTGCTGTTGTTCAAGGGGAGAGTAATCCACGGAGATGGCTGCTGTTGTTCAAGGGGAGAGTAATCCACGGAGATGGCTGCTGTTGTTCAAGAGGAGACTATTCAAAGTTAATGGCTGTTCATACCTATCCTCTGGATTTACACTCCCTATACGTATTTATTTGGAAAGTGCAGCAAAAACAATACATTTGGCTCTATATTCCAGCATTTTGAATTTGAGATCAAATGTATTATATGAGGCGACAGCACAGAATTTCACCTTTTATTTGAGGGTAATTTACAGAGGTGTGGACAAGTCACATGACTTAAACTCGAGTCTGACTCATGTCTCAAATTTGTTGACTCTAGACTTGACTTTTTAGAAAAAAAATAACTGAAGACTTGACTAAGTTCTGGGACACTCTAAAGTCCATGGAGAACAAGAGCACCTCCTCCCAGTTGCCCTCTTCTTGAGGCTAGGAAACACTGTCGCCACCGATAAATCCACGATAGTTGAGAATTTAAATAAGCATTTTTCTACGGCTGGCTACGCTGTCCACCTGGCTACCCCTACCCCGGTCAACAGCCCTGCACCCCCCACAGCAACATGCCCAAGCCTCCCTCAATTGTCCTTCACCCAAATCCAGATAACTGATGTTCTGAAGGAGCTGCAAAATCTGGACCACTACAAATCAGCCAGGCTAGACAATCTGGACCCTCTCTTTCTAAAATGATCCGCCAAAATTGTTGCTACCCGTATTACTAGCCTGTTCAACCGCTCTTTCGTATTGTCTGAGATCCCCAAAGACTGGAAAGCTGCTGGCAGTCTCTATGGGGGTACCACAGGGTTCAATCTCAGGCCGACTATTTTCTCTTTACATGCTCTTGCTACTGGTGAGTTTCTGATCCACCTCTACGCAGACGACACCATTCTGTATACTTCTGGCACATCTTTGGACACTGTGTTAACTAACCTCCAGGCGAGCTTCAATGTCATACAACTCTCCTTCCGTGGCCTCCAACTGCTCTTAAAAGCAATTAAAACTAAATGCATGCTGTTCAACCTATCTTTGTCTGCACCTGCCCGCCCATCCAGCATCACTACTCTGGACGGTTCTGACTTAGAATATGTGGACACCTACAAATACCTAGGTGTCTGGTTAGACTGTAAACTCTCGTTCCATACTCACATTAAGCATCTCCAATCCCAAGTTAAATCTAGAATCGGCGTCCGATTTCGCAACAAAGCATCCTTCACTCGTGCTGCCAAACATACCCTCGTAAAACTGACCATCCTACCGATCCTTGACTTCAGCGATGTAATTTACAAAATAGCCTCCAACACTCTACTCAGCAAATTGGATGCAGTTTATCACAGTCCCATCCGTTTTGTCACCAAAGCCCCATATACTACCCACCACTGTATGCCTTCGTTGGCTGGCCCTCGCTTCATATTCATCGCCAAACCCACTGGCTCCAGGTAATCTAGAAGTCTTTGCTAGGTAAAGCCCCGCCTTACCTCCGCTCACTTGTCAGCATAGCAGCACCCACCCATAGCACGTGCTCCAGCTGGTATATTTCACTGGTCATTCCGAAAGCCAATTCCTCCTTTGGCCGCATTTCCTTCCAGTTCTCTGCTGCCAATGACTGGAACGAATTGCAAAAACCACTGAAGCTGGAGACTTATATCTCCATCACAAACTTTAAGCACCAGCTGTCAGAGCAGCTCACAGATCACTGCACCTGTACGTAGCCCATCTGTAAACAGCCCATCCAACTACCTCATCCCCATACTGTTATTTATTTTATTTTTTTGCTCCTTTGCATCCCAGTATCTCTACTTGCACACTCATCTTCTGCACATCTATCACTCCAGTGTTTACTTGCTAAATTGTAATTATTTTGCCACAATGGACTATTTACTGCCTTAACTTCCTAATCTTGCCTCATCTGCACACACTGTATATAGACTTTTTTCTATTGTGTTATTGACTGTATGTTTGTTTTTTTCCATGTGCAACTCTGTGTTGTATGTGTCACACTGCTTTGCTATATCTTGTCCAGGTCGCAGTTGTAAATGAGAACTTGTTCTCAACTGGCCTACCTGGTAAAATAAAGGTGAATTAAAAATAAATAACTTGGAGCCTCAATAATCAGGACTCCACTTTGACTTGGGATTACTTTCCACGCAGCCAGAGACAAACCACACCATTGCAAAAAAAGCGAGCAACAGATTGGCGAGTGAAACGCACACTTAGCCCCATTTGATGATAAAAAATATGAACTATTTACTTTGCAAGATCAACAGCAATGGGGCATCAAGCAACACTTACTAGCATAGACATACTGGTCTTTTGGTATGTCAAAATTGCTTGAAATTGGTAATTTAATTACGAAGCTTGCATTTGTAATTTGTAGTTAGGGCTGTCTATAAGCCTCAATAAATAGACAAAAATCATGAATAGTGATGCACAGAGATCATCATCTCACCATTTCCAATAACAAGGGAGGTTATGCCTCTTTAACGTTACTAATAACATGGGAGGTTATGCCTCTTTGACGTTACTAATAACACGGGAGGTTATGCCTCTTTGACGTTACTAATAACACGGGAGGTTATGCCTCTTTAACGTTACTAATAACACGGGAGGTTATGCCTCTTTGATGTTACTAATAACAAGGGAGGTTATGCCTCTTTAACGTTACTAATAACTAGGGAGGTTATGCCTCTTTAACGTTACTAATAACAAGGGAGGTTATGCCTCTTTGACGTTACTAATAACAGGGGAGGTTATGCCTCTTTAACATTACAAATAACAAGGGAGGTTATGCCTCTGTAACGTCACTAATAACAAGGGAGGTTATGCCTCTAACATTACAAATAACAAGGGAGGTTATGCCTCTTTAACGTTACTAATAACAAGGGAGGTTATGACTCTAACATTACAAATAACAAGGGAAGCTATGCGTCAGTAACATTACAAATAACAAGGGAGGTTATGTCTCTGTAACGTTACCAATAACAGGGGAGGTTATGCCTCTTTAATGTTACTAATAACAGGGGAGGTTATGCCTCTTTGATGTTACCAATAACAGGGGAGGTTATGCCAAAGTAACATAACCAATAACAAGGGAGGTTATGCCTCTTTGGCGTTACTAATAACAGGGGAGGTTATGCCAAAGTAACATTACCAATAACAAGGGAGGTTATGCCTCTTTAACGTTACTAATAACATGGGAGGTAATGCCTCTGTAACATAACTAATAACAAGGGAGGTTATGCCTCTTTAACGTTACTAATAACAAGGGAGGTTATGCCTCTTTAACGTTACTAATAACAGGGGAGGTTATGCCTCTGTAACGTTACTAATAACAGTGGAGGTTATGCCTGTAACATTACCAATAACGTAACATTACCAATAACAAGGGAGGTTATGCCTCTGTAACGTTACTAATAACAAGGGAGGTTATGCCTCTTTAACATTACTAATAACAAGGGAGGCTATGCCTCTTTAATATTACTAATAACAAGGGAGGTTATGCCTCTTTAACATTACTAATAACAAGGGAGGTTATGCCTCTTTAACATTACTAATAACATGGGAGGTTATGTCTCTAACATTACCGATAACAAGGGAGGTTATGCCTCTGTAACGTTACTAATAACAAGGGAGGTTATGCCTCTTTAACATTACTAATAACAAGGGAGGCTATGCCTCTTTAACATTACTAATAACAAGGGAGGCTATGCCTCTTTAACATTACTAATAACAAGGGAGGTTATGCCTCTTTAACATTACTAATACCATGGGAGGTTATGTCTCTAACATTACCAATAACAAGGGAGGTTATGCCTCAGTAACGTTACTAATAACAAGGGAGGTTAGCATTTTCGTAGAGGGGGTATGATATCTACGTCTCTGTAACGTTCTCACTGATCATTATTCACATTAATGTAGATGTGTTCAGAGACTTTATATTCTAATTTACAATGAAAGTGACTTCCAAATGACGCAAGACGTGATTTACCATTTGTTTTCATTGAGCACGACGACATAAAAGCAAATGCATCCAACAAGTTTGTAGAGTCGCAAGCTTTATGTAATCATTGCATGCTAGGAATAGAGGACTAAATACTACACTTTTGACTACTTGAATACAAATAAACACATATAAATTAATTATGACACTGAGCCTGTGCTTTATCAAGGTTTTTCTAAGGTTTTGATCAGTAACCATGGTCAAATAGTTTGTTACGGTGTACTGTCGATTTAGGGCCAGATACCAATGCATTTTGCTTTGTGCTTGTGTTTCCCATAGATAATGCAGTTTTGTTTTGATTGTGTTGTAATTTGGTTTATTCTGATTGATTGGACGTTCTGGTCCTGAGGCTTCAGTGTGTTAGTAGAACAGGTTTGTGAACTCAGCCCCAGGACCAGCTGGATGAGGGGACTGAGGCTTCAGTGTGTTAGTAGAACAGGTTTGTGAACTCAGCCCCAGGACCAGCTGGATGAGGGGACTGAGGCTTCAGTGTGTTAGTAGAACAGGTTTGTAAACTCAGCCCCAGGACCAGCTGGATGAGGGGACTGAGGCTTCAGTGTGTTAGTAGAACAGGTTTGTGAACTCAGCCCCAGGACCAGCTGGATGAGGGGACTGAGGCTTCAGTGTGTTAGTAGAACAGGTTTGTAAACTCAGCCCCAGGACCAGCTGGATGAGGGGACTGAGGCTTCAGTGTGTTAGTAGAACAGGTTTGTGAACTCAGCCCCAGGACCAGCTGGATGAGGGGACTGAGGCTTCAGTGTGTTAGTAGAACAGGTTTGTGAACTCAGCCCCAGGACCAGCTGGATGAGGGGACTGAGGCTTCAGTGTATTAGTAGAACAGGTTTGTAAACTCAGCCCCAGGACCAGCTGGATGAGGGGACTGAGGCTTCAGTGTGTTAGTAGAACAGGTTTGTAAACTCAGCCCCAGGACCAGCTGGATGAGGGGACTGAGGCTTCAGTGTGTTAGTAGAACAGGTTTGTAAACTCAGCCCCAGGACCAGCTGGATGAGGGGACTGAGGCTTCAGTGTGTTAGTAGAACAGGTTTGTAAACTCAGCCCCAGGACCAGCTGGATGAGGGGACTGAGGCTTCAGTGTGTTAGTAGAACAGGTTAGTGAACTCAGCCCCAGGACCAGCTGGATGAGGGGACTGAGGCTTCAGTGTGTTAGTAGAACAGGTTTGTGAACTCAGCCCCAGGACCAGCTGGATGAGGGGATTCTTTTCTTTGCTCAGCTCTCAGCTCTTCTCTCACTCTCTTTCTCTCTCTATCCCTCTCTCTCTCTCTATCCCTCTGTCTCTCTATCCCTCTCTCTATGTATCCTTCTCTCTATCTATTTTTATCTCGCTATGTCTCTCGCTCTATCTCTCTCTCTATCCCTCTCTCTATCTATCCCTCTCTCTCTCTCTGTCTCTCTCTCTCTATCCCTCTCTCTCTCTCTCTCTCTCTCTCTCTATCCCTCTCTCTATCTATCCCTCTCTCTCTCCCTCTGTCTCTCTCTCTCTCTCTATCCCTCTCTCTCTATCTATCTTTATCTCGCTCTGTCTCTCGCTCTCTCTCTCTCTCTCTCTCTCTCTCTCTCACTTTCTCAATTCAATTAAAATCAATTCTAAGGTCTTTATTGGCATGTGAAACATCTGTTTACATTGGCAAATCAAGTGAAATTGATATTAAATCAATAAATGTACAGTAAACATTACACTACATTATTATCATCAACAAAAGTCAAATAAACACTCACAAAAGTTACAAAGGAACAGAGACATTTCAAATGGCATGTTATGGCTATATAGTGTTGTAACGATGTGCAAATAGTACAAAAATGGAAAATAAATAAACATAAGTATTGCCCTTCTCTTGTGGGAACAGGTAACTAATATTGCTGCTTTGACGGCACAATACCTTTGAGGGTATTTCGCCTAACAGAAACAGAAGTTGATCAAAATTGTATTTGTTTTCTAATTCCGTTGTGGGTCTGTGTAATCTGAGGGAAATATGTGTCTCTAATATGGTCATACATTTGTCAGGAGGTTAGGAAGTGCAGCTCAGTTTCCACCTCATTTTGTGGGCAGTGTGTACATAGCCTGTCTTCTCTTGACAGCCAGGTCTACCTTCCTTGGCCTTTCTCAATAGCAAGGCAATGCTCACTGAGTCTGTATATAGTCAAAGCTTTCCTTCATTTTGGGTCAGTCACAGTGGTCAGGTATTCTGCCACTGTGTACTCTCTGTTTAGGGCCAAATAGCATTCAGTTTGCTTAGATGTTTTGATAAATCTTTCCAATGAGTCAAGTCATTTATTTGAGTTTTCTCATGATTTGGTTGGGTCTAATTGTGTTGCTGTCATGGGGCTCTGTAGGGTCTGTTTGTGTTTGTGTTGTACACAGAGGATATTTTGGCAGAATTCTGCATGCAGAGTCTCAATTTTGTTTGTCGCATTTTGTGAATTCTTGGTTGGTGAGCGGACCCCAGAACTCACAAACATAAATGGCAATGGGCTCTATGACTGATTCAAGTATTTTTTGCCAGATCCTAATTGACACATCAAATTCTATGTTCCTTTTAATGGCTTAGAAGGCCCTTCTTGCCTTGTCTCTCAGATCGTTCACAGCTTTGTGGAAGTTACCTGTGGCGCTGATGTTTAGCTCGAGGTGTATATGTTATTCTACCTTCTCTCCCTCTGCAGGTTATTCTACCTTCTCCAGGTTATTCTACCTTCTCTCCCTCTGCAGGTTATTCTACCTTCTTTAGGTTATTCTACCTTCTTCTCCTTCTCCAGGTTATTCTACCTTCTCCAGGTTATTCTACCTTCTTCTCCTTCTCCAGGTTATTCTACCTCCTTCTCCCTCTGCAGGTTATTCTACCTCCTTCTCCCTCTCCAGGTTATTCTACCTTCTCTCTCCCTCTGCAGGTTATTCTACCTCCTTCTCCCTCTCTGCAGGTTATTCTACCTTCTCTCTCCCTCTGCAGGTTATTCTACCTTCTCTCTCCCTCTGCAGGTTATTCTACCTCCTTCTCTCCCTCTGCAGGTTATTCTACCTTCTCTCTCCCTCTGCAGGTTATTCTACCTCCTTCTCCCTCTCTGCAGGTTATTCTACCTTGGGGAAGTTGGGGAAGACTTGTGGTTGGAGCGGAATGGGGCGAATGATATCAAATACATTCGTTCCAACCGTATTGTTACAATAATTACAATTATTAAAATGATTTACTATCACTGGCATCCAGGTTAAACTCACATCACATGTGTCCATGTGTGTGTGTGTCCATGTGTGTGTGTGTGTGCGTGCGTGCTGAGTGACAGCTATCTCATTACTTCATAATGACACCAGGAGCCTCAGGAGCACTTCTTTCTGAGTGGTCTCCTAGGCAACAATGAGGATTTAATCGAGGTGCCCCCTCACTAAACTCACAACAGGTAAAGACACACACACACACACACACACACACTTCCATAACACTAACAGAGACTGGAGCTAAATGCATTAGCCAACCAAAACACGCAAACACACACATACACATGATTTGCCAAACAGGGACTGAACCTGTGTTTATCTTTATGTGTGAATGTTTGTGTGTGTGTGTGTGTGTGTGTGTGTGTGTGTGTGTGTGTGTGTGTGTGTGTGTGAATGTTTGTGTGTGTGTGTGTGTGTGTGTGTGTGTGTGTGTGTGTGTGTGTGTGTGAATGTTTTTGTGTGTGTGTGTGTGTGTGTGTGTGAATGTTTGTGTGAATGTTTGTGTGTCTGTGTGTGTGTGAATGTTTGAGTGAGTGTTTGTGTGTGTGTGAATGTTTGTGTGAGTGTGTGAATGTGTGTGTGTGTGTGAATATTTGTATGTCTGTGTGTGTGTGTGTCTGTGTGTGTGTGTCTGTGTGTGAATGTTTGTGTGTGTGAATGTGTGTGTGCGTGTGCGTGTGCGTGTGTGTGTGTGTGTGTTTGTGTAAATGTTTGTGTGTGTGTGTGAGGATCGATGCCTATTCTACAAGTGCCTAGAGCTTCAGTTTTCCCAAAGCCCCATTTCGTTGATCAGGCCCCATCTAAACAACAAAATAAAGCAATCTCATTTCAGAGACTACCCCCCTGACACATTGCAAAACAGAACTCATCTCTCTCTCTCTCTCTCTCTCTCTCTCTCTCTCTCTCTCTCTCTCTCTCTCTCTCTCTCTCTCTCTCTCTCTCTCTCTCTCTCTCTCTCTCTCTCTCTCTCTCTCTCTCTCTCTCTCTCTCTCTCTCTCTCTCTCTCTCTCTCTCTCTCTCTCTCTCTCTCTCTCTCTAACAGTGCACACCCATTTCTCACTCCAAACATACCGTAAGAGCGGAAGCCAAGCTTCCACTGAACAGGGATAGATTAACAAAGGCCCATTCTAACAAATCAGTTGGCAGAGTGATGAGAGATTGGAAAATCTTGGCAGCGGAGACACTGGCATTCACTCTACCAAACTAGTCTTCTTCAACCTTGCTCCTGGAGACCAAGCCCGGTATTAACACCTGCCATGGAGACCTTGATTAATGGAATCAGTTTTTTAATGTTGGGTTGGAATAAAAGCCTGCACTAACTGTTTTTCCCCAGGACCAGGGTTGAATAACTGAAACACAAAACTACCAGATGATTGTATGTCCCAGACACCTAGACACACAGACAGACACTGAGACACACAGACAGACACCGAGACACACAGGCAGACACTGAGACACACAGACAGACACTGAGACACACACACAGACACTGAGACACACAGACAGACACGGAGACACACAGACAGACAGACACAAAGACACACACACAGACACACATACAGACAAACAGACATACACACAGACACACAGCCGCACAGACACATAGACATACAGACGCACAGACAGACACTGAGACACACAGACAGACACCGAGACACACAGACAGACAGACACAGACACACACACAGACACACATACAGACAAACAGACATACACACAGACACACAGCCGCACAGACACATAGACATACAGACGCACAGACTGACAGACATACAGACTGACAGACTCACTGACACACAGACAGAAACACAGACACACAGACACACAGACTGACAGAAACACAGACACACAGACAAACGTACAGACACACAGACAGACACACAGACAGACACACAGAAACACAGACATACAGACAGACACATAAACTGACAGACACGCATAGAGACACACAGAGAGACACACAGACACACAGCCACACAGACACATATACACACAGACACACAGACTGACAGAAACACAGACACACAGCCAGAAACACAGACACACAGATTGACAGAAACACAGACACAGAGACAGAAACACAGACACACAGACACAGCCAGACACAAAGACAGAAAGACAGAAACACAGACACATCAACACAGATACAGACAGACAGACAGACAGACAGACAGACAGACAGACAGACAGACAGACAGACAGACAGACAGACAGACAGACACATACATAGACACGGAGACACACAGACAGAAACACAGACACAAAGACAGACACATAGACAGACAGGCAGACAGACACACACATACACACAGACAGAGACATGGAGACACACAGAAAGACAGACACACAAACACTAAGTCAGAGACAGTCACACACAGACAGTCACACAGACACACAATGAGGACTCTGACTACCCACAGTCTTCCCAGAGTCGTCCCACAGCCGTCCCACAGTCGTCCCACAGTCGTCCCACAGGTGTACCATGTGGTTCTTTTCTGGAAATAACACTATTCTCCTGAACGCTCCTCAGCTAAACCAGCCTCCTGAACCCTCCTCAGCTAAACCAGCCTCCTGAACCCTCCTCAGCCAAACCAGCCTCCTGAACGCTCCTCAGCTAAACCAGCCTCCTGAACCCTCCTCAGCTAAACCAGCCTCCTGAACGCTCCTCAGCTAAACCAGCCTCCTGAACCCTCCTCAGCCAAACCAGCCTCCTGAACACTCCTCAGCTAAACCAGCCTCCTGAACCCTCCTAAGCCAAACCAGCCTCCTGAACCCTCCTAAGCCAAACCAGCCTCCTGAACCCTCCTAAGCCAAACCAACCTCCTGAACCCTCCTCAGCTAAACCAGCCTCCTGAACCCTCCTAAGCCAAACCAACCTCCTGAACCCTCCTAAGCCAAACCAACCTCCTGAACCCTCCTCAGCTAAACCAGCCTCCTGAACCCTCCTAAGCCAAACCAACCTCCTGAACCCTCCTAAGCCAAACCAACCTCCTGAACCCTCCTCAGCTAAACCAGCCTCCTGAACCCTCCTCAGCCAAACCAACCTCCTGAACCCTCCTCAGCCAAACCAACCTCCTGAACACTCCTCAGCCAAACCAGCCTCCTGAACCCTCCTCAGCTAAACCAGCCTCCTGAACACTCCTCAGCCAAACCAGCCTTCTGGTTTATTAAACATTGCCATCTCTTGCAGCAAGCCTCCCTCCCAGGGCCTTTGCTCTCCTTGGCAACTCCACACACAGCCAGCACATACTGGAGACATTCATATACACACACATACAGGCACGCATACAGGCACACACACAAACCACCCAACGACTGTAAAATAGACAAAAATCCTACCACCAGTGATAGAGACCTGTGTGAGAGAGACTATATCAAACTAGCTTGAAGGAATTGACAAGGAGAATGGGTATTACTGGTTTTATCATTAATTTGCCATAACTACCTAAGGCAGACTAAAACAATTACACAGTGTGTGAATGGAATACATTGACTTGTGGAGATTCCACTTCACTTTGGACTCTTGAATTAGTTAAAACAATAGTCTGTTCATTGAATTTCCGCTAAAAGTGCAAATTGGAGAGAAAGTAATCGATGTGTGCACTTAGTGATCCCCATTATGAGTCTGGTAATGAGGTACAGCAGTATCTGGGCTATGTGATTCCACAATGAGTCTGGCAATGAGGTACAGTAGTATCTGGGCTATGTGATTCCACTATGAGTCTGGTGATGAGGTACAGTAGTATCTGGGCTATGTGATTCCACAATGAGTCTGGTGATGAGGTACAGTAGTATCTGGGCTATGTGATTCCACAATGAGTCTGGTGATGAGGTACAGTAGTATCTGGGCTATGTGATTCCACTATGAGTCTGGTGATGAGGTACAGTAGTATCTGGGCTATGTGATTCTACAATGAGTCTGGTGATGAGGTACAGTAGTATCTGGGCTATGTGATTCCACAATGAGTCGGTTGATGAGGTACAGTAGTATCTGGGCTATGTGATTCCACAATGAGTCTGGTGATGAGGTACAGTAGTATCTGGGCTATATGATTCCACTATGAGTCTGGTGATGAGGTACAGTAGTATCTGGGCTATGTGATTCCACAATGAGTCTGGTGATGAGGTACAGTAGTATCTGGGCTATGTGATTCCACAATGAGTCTGGTGATGAGGTACAGTAGTATCTGGGCTATATGATTCCACTATGAGTCTGGTGATGAGGTACAGTAGCATCTGGGCTATGTGATTCCACTATGAGTCTGGTGATGAGGTACAGTAGTGTCTGGGCTATGTGATTCCACAATGAGTCTGGTGATGAGGTACAGTAGTATCTGGGCTACGTGATTCCACTATGAGTCAAGTGATGAGGTACAGTAGTATCTGGGCTATGTGATTCCACTATGAGTCTGGTGATGAGGTACAGTAGTATCTGGGCTACGTGATTCCACTATGAGTCTGGTGATGAGGTACAGTAGTATCTGGGCTACGTGATTCCACAA